>NC_084663.1:141382739-141685769 GCF_028389875.1 Rhea pennata | reverse complement strand
CCTCTCTGGTAAACCCCAACAGGTCAGTTTTCACACCACATTCATCTCTCAGCAGTTCACAGCATGTTCATCTCATTTCACAAGTGTGTTTTAAGACCCTGATACCATTTCCCAAGACATCCGTACAGGAGATTTAAAACACTCAAGTGTATTGGTTGGTGCTACCAGCTGCTCTGTGTGGGGACTATAGAATTTTATTTAATACTTCTCAGAGATGGCAAACAGATGGTTTAATGCACTCTTGAAATGTTTGTGCCTGAGATCCAATTATTTTCATTCAGTTAACAGAATATTACTACATTCATTATAAAATGATGTAACATTCCTCATTTTAAGGCCATAGACTGTTTCAGAGTAACATATGAACATTGTTAAACAGCTTCTTCCAGATTTTCTACTTTTCCTACCCAACATCTATCTCTTATGCTACTATATCTGTTCGTATTTCTGGTTTGATTGCATATTAAACAGTTTTAGTAACTGATATTTTGATTTTTATGCCTTTGGAAAGCACTTTCACTAACAGTAACTTAATAATTAACTATCTTATCAAACTGCCCCTGAAAGTAGCTCTTGACAGACGCAAAGGGCTTTCTGGATCATTTTCTATGGCCTCTTTCAAGATATTTCTGCTTACGGTCAGCGGTGTGAGTTGTCTATCTGAAGTACCAGTCTGACACTTCATCTACATTTCCTTCTCTACCAAGAACTTCAACATGCCATGTTCAGAGGAGCTAATCTGTTGCCTGCATTGATGGTGCTGGTGAGCCAGTGACCTCCACTCATTTGACGACTGAATTAGCAGCTTGCATGACACATAGCAGATCACTATGGTATGGCAAGTGTTAGTGACATACCCAAAGACATGTAAGAGTTCATATCATGGACATATAGGAAATTAAGAATGGAGAAGTCTATTCAGAACATCATCACTCAGTTATTATTTATATTCCAAAAGTATGTATAGATTGAAGCTAACATGGTGTATTTTGATTAGTTTTAAAAATTCTTCACTCAGTCAGGAGAATAAAAAGACTTTCTAGGGCAATCTATTTTAGTGCCCAGCTACACTTCTTGTTTGAAAGTTTTTATTCCCTAATGTCTAATAAAAATAACTCTTGCATGTTCAGATCTCTTCCTCCCACTGCTTACCCCATGCTGTTTATCTATAGCAATCATATTATGCACAAGGCCTGTTTTCCCTGTCTGAGAAAGCAGGTCTTTTAGACTGTCTACATTTTTTTGATTTTTGTTGAATATTAGTGACAGAATTGTAAATATATATATACATACATATACATATATATACACACACATATATATATATATATATATGATGTATTACTAATGCCTTGTATTTCTTAATGAAAATACCATGCCTGATTTATCACAGATTTATTACTCTCTTGGCTGCAGTTGAATCATGTTGGTTATATATACTTATTTTGAATTTAACCAATATATTTAGGACTTTGCCTTCTGCTGTTTCTGAATTAAGAAGCCATGGTTTTAGCACCATTTTCTCTAGTAGCTTACTTTTTCTGCTGTTAATGTTATTCTCATTGATATGAGCAAACCTCTGTACAGTCATACAGTTTGTCCTATTGGTATTATGGCATTATTCTGTCTTGACAGAATATTCTGTCTTGAATGGTTGTGGTCATTAATTAAAAAAAAGGGGGGGGGGGAGAAAAGAAAAAAAAAGGGCACTAAATAAATGTATTTCCAAGGTTTACATTTGTTTGAGGAACTCTGCTAGCAACATCTCTCCACCTTTATATTCCTATTTCTTCTTGTTAGATAGTTCCATTTACACATAATAGTTCTTACACTAATCCTTATCCTTTCTAGTCCAACAGGTAATTTCCCATTCAGTACTGAATCAAATGTTACAGTAAGGTCTAGATTTCTTTGCTGCTGTTCCAGCAGGATTCTGATGTTTCTTTGTTTAGGAAATCAGCTATCTTCTCAAAAAATCCTATTAGTTTAATTCCACACAGTTTACCTTTGTTAAAACACATTGCCTTTTCTGTTCAGCTCAATTTACTTGACAGTGTAGGATGTGAAACCAAGTGATTGTATCCAAACAATGAAAACTACACAACAGTTTACAGTGGTCTTTATCATTCAGATTAAAACCCTCATAAACTGCGGATTAATGTCCAGTAAGCATGAAAATTCAGGCTAGTTAGGAGAGGCCATGTGGCATTCAAGGTATTAAGTCATTTGTTATACTCATTTATTAGCAGTTATGTAATTCTGTACATGAGCTGCACCTGTAAGGAGCTCTGTATGCGCATTTTCAAATTTCTGAAATAGCCAGAACACATCGGGCACATTCAAAGGCTAATAAAGTGGTATTATCATAAACGTATTGTCATAAACATCCTCTTACAATATTTTGTTGCTTCAGTCAGCAGCTGATTCTTGCATTAGAGGCATGATTATTTAGCTTTAATGGTGTGGTGAATTTTGCACTCTCTCAGGCACCCAATACATCGTTACTGCATCTATGCTTAAAATATCAGCTTCGGCTCACCGGCACTCTGTGCCCCCTGCTCTGCTGCATTATGACTTGAATAGCTGAAAACCATATGCTATTTTTTTTCCTGAAAAAAATAAACAAAACAAAAATTCTCAAAATTAAACACAGGAAGGCGACAACATTTTTACCGTAAGTCTAAAGAAGGGGAAAATATTTTAGGAGTACAGGTAGCTGAAAATTACAGAGGATTATACTGTTGTTTCTTTATCACTGAAAAAGAGAATTAGGGAGACTGAGAAGCCATTTGATGTGATACAAAATGAAACATTCAATGATATTTTTTATTTTCTTTAATTGACATAAAATATTTGTATCCTTTCTAGGTCACTTTTCTGGTAGCTTTAAATGAAAGTCAGTTCAAATTAGAATCTTTTTTTTTTTTTTTTTTTTTTTTTTTTAATATAAAGTTGAAAACATACTTCCATTCTTTTTTCACTGAAAATATTCACTAGGTGGATCGGAAAGTAAGAAATTGTTTAACCCTCCTCAAGTGATTTTCTCAAGTAAATTTAGTTTTGCTCTCAGTGACTTTTGAAATTTTTATGTACAGTGAGGGTACCTGGAAGGAAAGAGAGTCAAAAATGAAAATATAAACAGGAACAAAGGAATGAGAGAAAAAGAGAAATAAAAATCAAGTAATTTTTCCCATTTACTATTGCAGACCATTAGTTACAGTCTATTGGAAGAATATGGTGATTAACAAGAATTATTCTTTATAAGAGTGAAAAAAAAGGAATCTTTGTTATTGTTTACAATAGCATGTTCATTAGCTAACATAACCTAAATGCTTTATATGCCTCTTCAAATCAAACGTTTTTTTTACCAGGTATTTTAATTGCTGATGCCTAGGCAACCATGAAATAAATTACAAGTTGCCCTTGCATGATTTAAAATTGGTATGAGATTTACCACAAAAAAAAAAAAAAGAAATATTTCTCTGCTGGATTTCTTTCTGCATCATTTACTCCCTGCAGTTTAGAACAGATTAATGTGTTCAGAGACTGATTGCCGTAATTACTCTGCCCTGCTGCTCTTCTGTATTATGCAAACAAATGCACATGATGAAAGACAGAAATGGACAAGGCTAGAAATTCTTTGGCTCTCCCAATTTTCAGCTTAAGGTATTTCCAATTTAAGGATTGGGAATAAGAGGTAAACCTTTGAATTAAAACTGTAGTGTAGGTCACAAAAGTAGTAATGCATCTCATTAATTATTCTGTCATGTTCTTTTTTATTATCTTTTATTTATCATTTATCTCCTAAAACTTAATTGTTTAGCTCATTGTCTAAATTTAGAAACTTTGGAACTCCATTGACTTTCAATGCTGGTAAATTTTTAAATTAAATTTGAAGAAACTACCGCCAAATTTTCATTTGCCACTAGCAAATCACCAACAGAAAACTTTCTCTTTCATTTCAGCAGCATCAAATTAACATAGTAAATAGTTAAGTTTTGCTTATTTATTTTAAAAGACAATAAATTAAGAAATGCCTTAAAATTTGATCCCAGACCACAAAGTGTAATTAACATCAAGTGAGAAGGTTTTGGGTGAATCCCATAATTCCTATCACTGGTAGGCTTATATTCAAATGTAATTCTTAATGCTCTTGGAAGTCCTGAGTTAGGCATTCTTTGATCTCTCATTTGCATGAAATAAAAAATGCTGGCATATTTTGTATACTGTGTGTACATGTGTACACTGTATATACGTGCCCATATAGTCTGTACGAACGTACATATTGTTTAATCAAACTATTCATACCTTGTTGTGAGTACGCTCTGCGTCTCTAATACGCTGCATGGAATCTGATCAGATACTGGTGGTAAGACCACTTCAAGCCGAAGGCTGGACTAGGTGACCTGCAGAGGGCTCTTTCCACCAACATCTTTCTGGTTCCACAGACCCCAGACTTAGATCTAAGCCAACCCCCTTCCAATAACTTTTGCAAACCTCAAGTTCAAAACTGTTTTGTAAGCACTTATTCCTGCATTTGAAACACAGGTTACAAGCTAATGCTGATTATAGGTTATATATCTCTGAAACTTATGACAGAGAAGAAGCTGACAATATGTACGCTCATTCCTAGAGGTCTTTTTTATTATTATTTTTGCATCTTAGTTTAACATTCCTGAATTTGAAAGAAAATGAAAATGTAACAGGGGGTTTGTTATGCCTTCCTTTCCCTTTCGTCTGTACTTCTTTTTCTGGGTAATTATTAAGGAGTGAAATTTTATGATTTTTGTATTAGGCATTAAGTAACCTATATTTTAGAATTCTACTACTTCCATGATTCAGAACGACCTGGACAGATCTCAGTGTTGACAGTATATTTGGTAGTAAAATATCTTTTCTTAATTTCCTTTGTAAATATTTTCCAATATGTTTGTGTGTCATGTTTACATCACTGATATTCCTAATCAAAATTTTTGTACTTATTTTTTAAATTATTTTTATGCAACTTGCAATATTGATCTTTGAAAAAAATTATCAAAGAGCACACTAGAAAATAATACATAATTCAAGCAAAACAAAAAGGTCCCATAAAATTTATTCTTGGAACAAGAAACCGAGAAATGGAAAACTCGTTTTTTCTGCCACAGGGAGCTGTGCGTTTAAGTCACTGGCAGTCAGCATGGACTCAGAAAAGGAAGCATATTGTCCCTTATAGGATTAGAAGAACACCATGTCTGCTTTATCTAATTGCTTCCTTTGAGACATATATCTTACTTAGATTTGTCTTCCCTTTTTTAGGCATTAAACTGTAAGACCAGATTAACTTCTTATGTGTCTCAAATAATTTGTGCAAAATGTGCCAAATTCAGTTAGAACTTTCTACTATATATCTTAAATTGTACAATGATGTTTGTTTCATCATTAAATTAAGAAAAACAAAACAAAAACAAGAAAACAAAGACAGGTACAGAATTTCCATGAGGCTGTCAGTCTGATGAATGAGGCTCGCTCAGTAAATACAAAATGAGTATTTGGGGCTCACTTCTCAGGAAAACCATCTGTGTTCAGAAATTCCGAGGTATCACAGAACCTGAAGGCTTCCAGCAAATATTTTCAAATGAAGGTGAAATCTAGATAGTCCAGTGGCCAATGAGGGCACTGAATAAATTAATTGGATTTATTTTGACTACTCTTTCTTGTCTTTTATGCAGCCTATCTGCATATGAAAATAACTCTTTTTATCTTTTTTCCAGTAATTCCCCCTAGGAAGCTTACCATTTTAAGTTCACTTACAATGACACTATTCATGACAGAAAATTTCAACTGGAATATCATTATGTTTAAAGTCAGCCTGCGGTCAGGCACACATGAGTTCTGTTAATACGCAAACACCTTAGTATAAAATTTTTGCAAGTCTTTATCTACCTTCAAATATGATGTTATTAAAATCTATACTTGATTGCCTTTAGTTTCCACTTGGGACAAGGTTTTTGTTGTGAATCAGGCTGGGGAAGTACCTTGTTTATATCCTTAGGGGTGTTCCCTATTTTTCCTGATCACAGTCTTAGCCTGGTATTCCACCTAACATGCTATTCTTGCAGTCATACTAGTTGTTGAGTCTAAATATAGGCTCGTCTATATATATCATTTATTTCTGTTGGCTGGGGTAACATTTATCCTTGTTCCACCGTGTAACAGAACTTTTCACCTTTGGTTGCATTATCACTTAGCAGAAGTAAATCAGATCAGCAGGGAGATGCTAAGAAGTCATTTCTTACTTGTCTTCATCTATTAATTACAGCCTGCCATCTCAGACTTAGTAAGTGACAGTGTAGAAGTTCTAGTCTGTTCCAATGCACAGGTAAACAGATTTGACTTCAGCAGAGGTTTAAAGTTGAAAAGCTCGCATAAGATGCTGGAGCATCAGAAAATTTGTGTTGAATCCTACTTGCTACAGTGGCTTAAACCGGCTCAGTTTGACTGTGTATTAAAACAAACTGATATTCAAACTCTCACTTATCACTTCTCAGAAAATATACAAGAAGGAAAAGGATCTCAGGCTACTGTTAGCTTTAATGGACCATATGTGTGTGCCTGCTCCATTACAGCATTATCAAGCCCTACTCTTTGGTGATGCCTAACAACACAGGAAATCTGGAATACCTAAATTCATGTAGAAAGCAGAATTTCAGAAAGAGTCTTTTCTCTATCTTTTATTTTACAAGTTTCATTATGCTGAGTGCTGGGAAGACTTGTTTTCCTCTATATAATCAGTAGGGAAACTATATTTAATTCACTGCTGTAAATTCTATACTTGAACTAGATTACTTAATGTTAGAATTTGCAGCACCAAACATCACAGTGTCTACAGTTCCTTGCTGGATACCTGTCTAGCTGTACAGAAGGGACAGCGAGTGCTCAAAGAAACTGTTTTCTTAAGAAGATAATGAGTAGAATTATTTTTTACCTCTCATTATGCTCAAATAAAGTGGTGAAGGTCAGGTCCAGATACAAAGGCTTTCAGAAGATGTAATGAATGGATGTTCATAATCAGCACAGGACCTTGCAGAGTGCCTTAGAGGTACCATAGCATAGCAGGTGGTTATGTCCTGAGAACTACACATAGGTATTAAGTCAGTAACAAAAGGACTATATTAAGTGCAAGAATCAGTAGAACTGAAAATATGAGAAACAATTGTGTAAGCCACTCTGCAATAAACCAAAGAAAACAGACAAAATAAATAAATTAAAAAAAGAAAAGGAAATATTAGCTGAAGTTAGTAACCAAAAGCAAAATGAATGGCAATATTTTCAAAGGGAATGCCTAGTTTTATTCTTTTTTACCAAGGCCTGAAAGGCCAATTTGTTATCAAAAGAAATCTCTGCTCTAAAGAACAGCCAAAACAGTGCTTCTTTTAAACATAAATTGGTAACCACCCTACTGACCACTTTAATTTGCATTCACAAGTTCTGCTAGAAGCCATTGACTGATTAGTCTATTAAGAACACATTGGTCAAATCAGGCAAAAATCTTGAAAAGTTGGAAAAAAAATCAATTAGCCAAATTCTTTGTTACCGTATGGTTGGTTTCCATAAATTACTAATCTGCCCTCGGCAGAACTCTGATCTTATCAAAAATGGCCTTATTTTCCATCATAATAATAAATAGTAAACCATTATACTTAGGCCACTGATTGATTGATATTTTTTCTATATATATTTATCACTTTTCATTTATCACCCTCATTGAAATTCACCTGGTTTCATCTTCATAACCCAAAACTTAAGACTATTTAAAGCTGTTTATTATTATTATTCAGTTTTGAGATTGTTATTCAACCCAAGAGAGACTGAGTGTAGGGTTAAAACACAGATTTTGTAAGAAAGTATCTTGTAGTTTTACTCAAGGTTTTTAATATTACATTCTCCACTTATGTCTTTTTCCAGTCCTCAATAGCAGATATTCTCTCTGAGCTGTTCTTTGGACTTATTACCTTAGTTTAGTTTGCAATCCCTTTTAACATTAATTTTTTAATGATGACAAAAAACAACAGCAAAATGATGTCTAGTGAGACAATATTAAGAATTACGTACTTGTTTGGGGAAAAGGCAACTAATATCAGGAGTAAATATGATTCCAGGGAAGGTAAAACAAACAAACAAACAAAAAAAGAATAACAGCAATTAAAGTCTTATTTATGTGACAAAAGGATATTGAGTATAGAATCAAGAAGCAGCCAACTCTCTCCCATAATCTTGGTGTTACCCCTTGATAAAATAATAGTATTACAGTTTTTCATGATCTAATCACTCTGCTCAGATCTCCAGTGGAAATTGCTGTTTTGGATAGTTCTGGGAAAGGTTTTGCTTATAATTTAGCTCTAGGTTTGGGACCAAGCTAACTCTTTGTTGTTGTTGTATACCTTATTTCACAGGTTGCTATTGGTTAATTCTAAATCTTTTCCCTTTGTTATTCTCCTGTCATATCCTTTATAGAGACCTCCTAATCTTTCATGGACAAATCATGAACAAATCATATAGTTATGTCATCACTTTTGTTTTCCCTTGACACTTATACCCAGAACCAGCACGTACACTTCCACATCTTAGTAGAAGAGGTGATGTTGCCCATTTGTGCTCCTGATGTTCCAGTCTTCGACTTGGCAATACTTTGATGAAATTCCTCAGAGCCTACAAGAGTCTCCATAAAAGCTGAACTGCCTTATTAATTTGAAGTATATTTACTGCTAATTCTAGAAGTCTCAATGATGAGTTTATACAGAGCTGGAAGGGTGCAAAGAAACAACAGATAAATTATCATGAAGTACAGAAAATTCTCTCCTTGAATCACCTTATATAAATGAATCAATATCTTGTTAAATGAATCTATTTTTCTCTATTTTCTACTCTTGTTTATGTGCATGCCTAGAGAGAGGATTAATTCATACAGATGGTAGCTAATGTAAATTATTTTCTCTGTTTTCTATTTTTTGGCTTTGTACTCATTAAAATCCATTTTAAAGATTCTGGAAGAGAACACAGGTATTGCTTAATAATAAAATAACTAATCCATGTAGTGTTTTTTATTGTTTGTTAAATCACCCAAATCATTTTTAGCCTGAAGAAATCTCCTTTTAGCATATTGTGAAATGCTTGTGTTTCTAAATTAAATCACTATTTTTTCAATAAAATGTGGAATTTACTTGTTTTTTTTCTTGTTTTTCTTTATTATGTGAGTTTTCTTAAGATAAAAGAGATGTTATTTTTATTTTCCATTAAATAATTCTCCTCTACTCTGACAAGTTTACATGTAGAATAAGAAATTTAAGAAGTAACATGACTTGGTAGTGCTCCAACATCCTATAAAGGTTAAAAAGGCCCTTGACAATGATATATCAGCTTTCACTGAAAGTAAAAGTCAGACTGTATCAAATCAGGCATTTCTCTTTTTTTTTTCTTCTTCTTCTTTTTTCTTCTTTTTCTTTCTTTTCTTCTTATGCCACTGGCTTGTTTAAGAAGGAAAAGCCATTGAGGAGTTATTGTTCAGTGTTTTTCGTTAGATTTCTTCTAGGGGATGTTGAAAAAGCTGTTTCATATGAATATGTGGAATAAGGGTCCTCACAGAATAGCAAGACCATCAAGCTGTTCTGTATTACGGTTTTTAACCAACCATTTACTTGGAGTCCAAATAGTTACCTCTTTTCATCCTCCTCTTTTCAAATGCTTTATTATGAGTCCTTCCTTGAATATTTGGAGTTTTATTAATTTAAAAGGTGAACTTACACCAAGCAGGTTAGCTTACACAGAATTTGGTGAAACAAGAAAATAGGATGAGTTCAAACGCTTTCCAGAAAATGCTTTCACTATTCAAGTGAAATGTTGTAAAGGGTAAGAGTGGTGCTTCAGAAAAGCTACAAAATGCTCTGTACCTGAAAACCAGTATCTTAAACGTCACATGCTGCTCATATAGATTATAGTGGCAGTTTATATGCTGCTAGTACACTCTGCAGTTGAGAACCTACAGGGCCTTATATTAAATTTGTTTTTTTCAGAAAACCTTTTTATATACTCTAAAACTATATATATTCAATAAAAGAACTTTTTATAAGTCCTTCTTCAAATAAAAGATTTTTGTAACACTGCACTTTCCTGAGTACAAAATGATCTCTTTAGGGTTTTGAAATCCAGCAAAAGACACAGACTGTTTAGAAAGAAGCTGGTGCTTATGACAGTAAATACTTGCCAACTGGCAAAGTAACAACATGAAGTCATATGATAGCTGCTCTATGGTGACTGATTCACTGTAGTCTCTTTCCCTGGGAAACTTGATGAAAGACAAGTAAAGTCTCTAATAGCTTGTCCATTTCTCATCCTCTTACTTTCAAGATATGAAGACTTGAAGATACAGTTTTGCACAATATATTTGGTTGCTTGTCAGAACTCTTAAAGACAGAAAAACTCTCTGCCTATACCATCAAAGACCTTTTTTTTTTTTTTTTTTTTTTTTTTTTTTTTTTTAATATTCGGTGGATATCTTCAGTAGAAAAGGCAGAACTGAGAAAGTACAATGCACCAATAAGCCCAACCATGGCAGATGTTCGATTTTGCATTTTTGCATGCAGTCTACTGGGATTTCTATGGCTCCTACCTATTATAATGAGTCTATATGAGATCATTACTCAGAATATGTGAGGTGAAAGTAAGACTCCTGTTTTAGGAGACAATAACTTTTAGGGCTTCACAAAGTTTCTGTTGAACAGATGTTTTACACTTAAATGGGAGAATACTTCTAAAATGCTATAAAATAAAAATGAACAGAGCAAGACCTCATCTCTACATCCACTTGTTTATAAAAAATGGAGTTGAAAAATTCAACTTGTAGTTGAAAACTGCAGAAATAGAGAATTATTCACCTTATTAAGAGAAGGTAACTGATTTTTTTTAATTTATTTTATTTATTTATTGTCAACAGTTTGGACAAGATTATGCAAAAGCAGCACTCTTTCTTGTACATTCCTACTGAAGTAAATATATTTATACTGAAATTGCATAGTTCAGGTGGCTAAATTATAAGAAGCAGTAAGGTAGGGACTTCTACAGAAAATATTTTACTTATACGTTCTCTCATGTTTGACTGTGGCTTTACCGACTGAACTTTGCAGCTTTGAGCTCTGAAACCAAAAGTGGAATTCTCCAGGATATTTGAGAAAGAAAAACATGTTAAAAGAGCTTGCCATGGGTGACAGTCAGTATTTTTTTCTGATCTTGTAAATACCTTTTACTTCTAATTTATTGGAAAAGGTTAGAATCTATGTGAAAATAAAAATAAACCATAAATTAACTATTAACTATTGCTGAATCAGAAACACTTGACCTAATAAGCATAAAGTACATGCTTAGAAGTGACCTTCAGCATCGTGGTCAGCCCAGATTCCCTTTATTCTGTTTCCAATAGTGGCCATAAGCAAAGGCCTAGAGAAAATAAACACAGAGCAATCATTCTTGACTACTTAGATAATACTTTCATGAAATTATCTATCATTATTCAATACCTTACTCCAGTAAAATAATGGTCAGCTCAGAGTTCATCATTTTATGTGTTAATCTAGTTAAACTGGCTCCCAAAGTTATTTACCCTTCATAGTTTATATCTTCAGCAAACTTTGCTATCTTGCTGCTCATCCTTTTCCAAATCATTTATGAAAATGTTCTACTGAATAAGCTCTAGTACAAACTCTTTTGGAACTCTGTACATTGAAGAAAAAAAAAAAAAACTATGTATTCCTATCTCCTCTTTTTTTCTCACATAGTCAAGGAATTATTTATCTGTGTAAGAATCTTTCTTCTTGTGCCATGACTCTTCAATTTCCTTAAAAGTCCACTGTCAACTGTTTAAGCTTTGTACCTATATTTTTGACCATAGGTCTATTTGGACTCTTCAATTAAACCATATGGCATGTGCACAAATGTATGTTTTAGTGGGTTGATAGTTTTCAGAATAGATACAGCTTCAGATCAAAAGATCTTTGTGATCTTCTTCTTTGCTGTTAGCTGCCATTTTCTCCCTTTGGGAAAAGTATTGAAGATATGATTTCTGAATTTACTATATCACAACTCTATTTTCCATAAGTTTTCTTTTTCTTTCTTTCTTTTTTCCCCATTTTTTTCATATGTAGGATAGTATGAATTCTTCAGAAAAGAATTTCCACACTTGGAACATACTTGTTTAAGAAGAAACACCATACCAGCAGACTCATGGACTAGCATGTTCACAGAATTCTATAACAAGTAAAAAAAAATAGTTATTCACTATTATGGACTGAAATACTATGAAGTATACCATCTTAGTAGACTTAAGGCAGTGAAATTCACTTTGGAATGTCTGCCTTTAACTCCAATACATACAAAGTTTACCTCTTTGGTCTCTGGTCTAACTCAGCAGAAATTATTAAGAGTGCTCATTGAGGCTGCCATTTACAGAAGTTTGCAAAGTACACTTTTCCACTAGTTCCGACTGTCTCGAGAGCCAAATACGCATCATTTCTTTTTCAGTGCTTTTGCCAGCAGTGTCATATTATATTACCAAATGAAAGGCCGACTTTCCCAATTGACTTGATAGAAACAGTAAGTGACAGCATAATTTCAGCTTTGTGTATTAGGGTGAGAGCTTGTGCGCAGGAGATCAGAAATATGATTACACAAAGAATTTCACGGCACAATACTGGAGGACTTTCAAATTTAGCTTTTCAAATGTCCTAATCTAGTGTAAATGTGTAAGAATAGATTTCATATAAATGAAAATGTATTTTACTTTAACTCAGCTCTCTTATCTGAACAATAGATGCTGCTGTAAGATTTGTTTATTTTTAGCTTGGCCAGAAATTATAGATGTGTAATGTTTTGCTGAGCTGCACCAAGAGCCACCTTTGGGCTCCAAGCCACATACAGATACACCTGAGAGCACTACAGGGGATGCTTTTTTAACAGTGATGAGAATTTGCACTTAGGCACATCAGAGACAACACAGCTGAAAGGGAGCTGTTTCCAGCTCTGTGGTTCAGGTGCAGATCTTCTTCAGAGCTGTTGTTAACTGTGCCTCAGGTGTAACATCCCTCTGGGAGGTTGTTTGTCTCCTGAGCAAGCAACACAGCATGCTTAGCTATACAGCTGGCTCATGCTTGATTTTGCCTCTCTACCCCATGAAATTTTCCAAAGGGTTCTTTCAGCAGTGCAGAGGTTCTGTGCTGGGGTTTGTTTTTCACTCACTTCTCTTTCCTACGAAATTTTGAGAAGATATTCGCAAGCTTATTCCAGCTTCATTTGGTCTCTCCGTTAAATTTAATGTTTGAACCTTCTACTATTATTTAGTAGAAGGTCCTTGATGTCCTTTCAGTAAGGTTTATTTTCTTTTGGATGGTTTGGGATATATCAGGTGTCTTTTAATAATGGATGGAAGTATGTGAACTACTTTCCACAGTGGGACAAGACAGATACAACTTCTGACAAGAAATGACAGTGAACAACATAACAGTTGTCCCTTGTGCTGAATGTACAGTAAAAATCTGCACAGATTACATATGCACAGAGATAACAAGTTAGCTCCTATGTAAAACCTGCTTACGTGCAGACAGTTGGCAAATACAGCATGATATGAACTGCAACACTGGCCGTGGAAGAAGCATGACTGGTCTTATATTTATGGTAGGATAGAATATGTACAAAAAGAGCTGATAGTCTGATAGTTGATAGACATGATAGTCTGCATCATTATGAAAACTCGCATGTCAGAGTTAAATATGAGTGAGTGAATCCTAAAGCCATAATGATGATATATTTTATCCATTCCTGTACTGAAGCACTGTAAATATTTATCTCCTAATCTTTTCCAACATTAGTAAGTGTTTACAATGTAGTGTTATATGTAACATTGCAAAAGAGGTTGACTTCTTCTGTACAAAGTCAGAAGACACATATGGATATAAGTAAAAATAAGCAGAATATTTTCAGAACTAAGAAATATGAAGACTTTCCATCAATATTAATCATTTTTGTGTTTCTACATTCATTCTGAAACTCTTCAGAAGAAACAACTGAAAATCTTTTCATATGAACACATCTTTGTGAAAACTTATTTTCAAATTGCACTTATATGAATATATAATTAATCACTCTTGAATTTGTGTTCAGAAAAAAAATGACAATCTCAAAGTGTTCAGAACAGACTAATTTCATACTTTTTCCCTAATAATTGATTTACTAATGTGACTTATTTCATAATGGTCAGCAAATTATGCTCAGATTCTGAAAAGTCTTTGACACAGTTGATTTACTACAGTAAGTTAGTAAATAAATAAAGCTCCATACTTTGCTACTAGAGTTGTCTAAATACAATAGTACAGATAATGTTTCTCAGGATTTAGCCTGACTATGAAATAATTTAGAAAGAATTGTAGTTTATTTTCTCTAATGATCTGTTTACTGCTTGCATGCACTGAGAATGGATTATTCACTTTGACCATTCACTGCTTTAGAACTCTGTATGATAGATCACCAAAGACCCATTTATTTTGTATTCTTTCTCCTCGATTACGTATAAATTTCTTCACTAATTCAAAGGAAATATTTTCAAAGGACTAGATCATTTAAGAGTTCTAGTCCTAGGAGCTAGTTAAATATATTTGTTGTATTTTGTTGCATTGTTTTGTACTTACAGATGATTCTCAAAGAAATAAAAAAGGGAAATAGGGAACTAGCTTATTTCAACTCACTGGACAGAAATTTATTCTGCTTTCCCCCTTATTTTCTAGACAAATTATCTTTTAAGATCAGGCAAAAGACTAAAGACTAACTGCATCTCCTTAATGAATGTTACTGTTTTAATGTTTCTTTTCCTTCTTATATACAAAATTCACAACTCAAAAAGAAGGTGTAGGTTGTCAAATTTGGGCTAGAGACACTTCAGAAGGATGAGGAAAGAAGCATTTAAAATATTCTTCATGTTGGAAAGATAGTCTATCCTTCTTTCATCTATCACTCTAACTATGCTTTCAGTGGCCTTCATTTCTGGTATAATTATAAGTCTCAGAAGGAATCTAAGCCACCCACTCTATTTTTTGTCTATTCTTAATGGAATGAAACAAAAGAATAAAAAGTACAACGCAAAGTGTTTTGAAATCTTATTTTAGAACACAGGGCTTCCTAAACAAGTTAAGATGTAGTCTTCAATAGATCTGTAATCAATTCATTTTTGCTTCATAAGCAGCATATCCATACTTTGACTTATGGCTTTCAAATACACTCAAGTATCTAAAACAAAATATTTCCAGATGATCTTATGGGCTGTACTCTAGTTCTCCTTAGAGTATGGAGCTTGTTAAATCCTCAGATTAGAGGCTAGCAGTTGCACTTGAACAAAAACATTTCCCTTTTATTTCTACTTCTGTGAGCAATATCCATTCTCCACTTGCTGTATTAATTCCAGTCAGCTTTTAACCCAAAGCTTGTCATTCTCTTCTAGTCTATTTTTAGAAATCCCTATTGATATATTCATCATACAGTGTTTAAGATGTTTACCTCCCCTCTTTTAGAAGTGCAGTCGCTCAGACATGCTAAGCTGGCTGCACTTCAAGACATTAAGAGCAGTTTTTGGTTCAAAGAAGAATGGTGTGTTGTAATCAGGAAAATACCATTCTAATTAGTGCATCTATGACTCTGACCAGAGGGTCAATAATTAAATCACCATGATCCAATTATTATTTCAAATATACTCAAGTTTTATAGTCCTCAGTCTAATATTGTAGCAATTTTACTTTTTTTTTTAAGCATCTGAATTACATCATATAAACAAATCATGTTGCACATTCATGACAGGGTTGTGAATGTTAAATACTTTGTGTTTTGGAGTGGGATGTAAAAGGTTATTTCTAACAAAATACATGCATCTGTAACACAGCACTGTTTGTCGTGGTGGAGTTTAGTTGAGATAGCCACAAGAACAGAACCACACCATTCAGGAATGTATAATCTAGGATGGATTTTTACTTCCTAAGTGGGATGGGTGTTTCAGCTGGATAGAGATTTGTATTGTGTTAGATGAGTGGACAGTGAGGTGGATTGAGAACTGGCTGAAAGGCAGAGCTCAGAGGGCTGTCATCAGTGGCATGGGGCCTGTGGCTAGTGGTGTCCCACAGGGCTCTGTACTGGGTCCCATCCTGTTCAACTTCTTCATCAATGACCTGGATGAGGGGACAGAGTGCCTCCTCAGCAAGTTTGCTGATGATACCAAGCTGGGAGGAGTGGCTGACACACCAGAGGGCTGTGCTGCCATTCAGAGAGACCTAGACAGGTTGGAGAGCTGGACAGAGAGGAACCTCATGAGGTTCAACAACAGCAAGTGCAGAGTCCTGCACCTAGGGAAAAAAATATGTTAGACACCAGTACAAGCTCAGGTCAGCTGGGGGCTAACCTTCCGGAGAGCAGCTCTGCAGAGAAGGACCTAGGAGTGCTGGTGGATGACAAGTTGACCATGAGTCAGCAATGTGCCCTTGTGGCCAGGAAAGCCAATGGTCTCCTGGGGTGCATTAGGCAGAGTGTTGCCAGCAGGTTGAGGGAGGTGATCCTGCTCCTCTACTCAGCCCTGGGGAGGCCTCATCTCGAGTACTGTGTCCAGTTCTGGGCTCCCCAGGACAAGAGAGACATGGAGCTACTGGAGAGAGTGCAGCACAGGGCTACAAAGATGATCAGAGGACTGGAGCACCTGCCCTACAAGGAACGGCTGCGAGAGCTGGGCCTCTTCAGCCTGGGGAAGAGAAGACTGAGAGGAGATCTTACCAGTCTCTACAAATACCTTAAGGGAGGGTGTCAAGAGGATGGGGATAAACTCTTTTCAGTTGCCCCGTGTGACAGGACAAGAGGCAATGGGCAGAAGTTGAAGTACAGGAAGTTCCACCTGAAAATGAGGGGGGAATTTCTTCCCTGTGAGAGTGACGGAGCAGTGGCACAGGTTGCCCAGAGAGGTTGTGGAGTCTCCTTCTCCAGAGATATTCAAGGCCCACCTGGATGCAACCCTGTCTGACATGCTCTAGATGACCCTGCTGAGCAGGGAGGTTGGACTAGCTGATCTCCAGAGGTCCCTTCCAACCTTACTGATTCTGTGATTCTGCCCCTCCGGCACCACATGAACCAAGGGAACAGGGAGCTCCTCTGCCTGCTCCAGGCATCAGACCCTGGCTGGCAGCTCAGCCCCTTCGTGCAAGGACTCCGCTGCAGGCTCAGCCTGCTGCATTAACCTGACACCCATGGATGTGTTCCTGCCCCACACCAAGAGACTATTGTATTAATTGAAGATTAGAAAATCTGATTTGCCTAAATCCTGTCTATAATAACTCTTTCTGAGCTATTCTGCAACTGAGAGTGTTTCTTCTACTTTTGAACAGTCTCCTTATATCTAAATGGAGTCCAGGAATTACTTCACTATAAGATGTAGTCTCAACAATAACTTATGATTGTGTTTTATTCCTAAGCTCTTCTGCTGTTTCTGATATGTATACTTCACTTATTCTACATACAAATCACCATCTCATCATTATTACCTTTTGAGGTCTTTTTGATTTTCATCTATCACTGCTTAATCAGTAAGGAATAAAAGCATTTTCTTAAGCCAACACATTTCTGAAGGGGAAAAAAAAATCAAGACAAAAGAAATGCTAAATGAAAATCTATGGAATGTTTTTTTTGGGGGGGAGGAGGGTGACATTAGCATATTTTTCCTTTCTGAAACTTAAACACAGGAAACAACAAAAGATTATTATATTATATGAAAAAAAGGCATTCAAAGAAAACTTTATTTCTCACTTAGGGTAACTATCTTTTCTACAACCACTGTAATACTATTAAGTCTATTCAAATTAGTGCTGATCACTGAAAAAAAGACAATCCAGGACATGATGCAGCAAGTACTATACAGTTTTAACTTTTGCATAATGTTTCATTTATCAGCCGTACCTGCAGACTTCTGTGCTGAACTGAAATTTTCTTTTGAAGGAGATGAATTACTTTTCCTCCCGGTCGAAAATGTAGTATTTTGAAGGAAATGGTTATTGTTTTAAGATTAGTGTGTTTTCTTGATAATAACACTTCATGTTTGACTATATTACCATTATTTTCCATTAACATACTACTTTTTTAATAACTAATTAGAATTTGAGTTTCAATAGAGAACAAAATCAACAAAATATGTGTCTATAATTATGGAGACACAAAAAATGATTTTTTTCTACCCATTTGATTTTGTCATATAGGTGCTGTATCTCCCAGGCTGTAGGTAAACCCATCTGCAGTTTCATGGACACTCTACTTGAATAATATTTTAAAATAATTGCAACTTTGCATATCAATAGTGTTGTATGAGAGTCCTTTTATTTAAATTTTCTGTAAATAAATGTTTTCAAAAGGTGCCATTCACAAAATAAAATGTACTTTGTCCAGGACAATATGTAGCCTTCTTATAAAAGAAAATACTCTATGTTAAAGATTAATAAAAAACTTTAAAAAGACAAGCAGGAACTCCACAGGAAAATGATGAACGTGGAAATACCTATTTGAAATTTTACATGTTATTTATCTTTAGGAAGATTAGATTTCCCATCCTGAAGCCCAAACTAGAAGTATAATAGTGGAATCACTGACAGATGCATCCTTAATTACTACTATAACAGAAGAAACTGATGGTCATTACAGTCAAAAAATGAAAGGTCATTGTTAGGTTGGGTTTTCCTATCAGTAAGTCTGTTTAAGAACTGTTTAAACAGTAACTAAGTTTAAATTTCTGTGGTGCGCAAAATCAGCTTCACTTCTGAAATACAAATAAATCTTCCTTGTATGCAAAACATTTTTAAATTAATATGAGAAGTGAGAATAAAGGTAGACTTTAGAAAAGAAAATATTGAAAGAGAAGTTGAACATGGAAGGCACAGACAGAGCTTGTCAAGATGAAACTGAACATATTAAATGCTTCGCTTCTCCATTTGACCAAAAGGAATCGCATAAATCACACATTTTTCTGTTTGTGATGCATCCAGAATGGTCCCCATTAAAGCTTGCACAGTGAAGACAGATCACTCTCATGTGCAAGAACAGAAAGGATCTGAAACTCCTGTCTGGTTTTCTTTTTAATACCAAAGCAGAACTAAATTGTCTTCAGATGTCCAAATTCGGTGCTTTCATACAGGCACATAGCATTTATCATACACAGTAAATCAGAAGCCAGGGTCTCTGGGGCCATCTTTAGACATGGGTAGATAAGAGGCTCTTCTGGGTGGCAGACTGCTTGAGATACAACAGCCATCCCAATAAGATAATGACCAATGACCTTGGTACTTCTACCTAAAGACTTCAAGAATTGGGCTGCTGAGAGATATGAGTGGTGCAGGACAGAGAGGAATGCAGACCCAGGGAACCTCAGACGTTACAGTAGTCTGGGGTGGCAGGGATTGGGAGTGGTGGGTCCCAAACCCCAGACAACTGGGCAATGCCCCTGAGAGCACCTGCAGCCACAGGTCCCTCAGTTTCTGATTCCCAAAATAGGGCAGCAGAACCTCTCTCTGTATTTCACTAAGCCATATGGGAGCTCCTGCCCAAATGTAACTGTCTTTAAAATAGCAGTGAATAAAATGGAAACGGGTTTATTGATCTTTTGGGTTTTGAGACTACAGATTGAAACTTGGTTACATTTCCAGACTCTCCCTGGCAATTATGAAAGTAAAACACTCCTGTGTGTATGTGTGTGTACACACTTATATGTTTATATATATACATGCATATGCTTGACATTTTCAGATAATTACTGGTCTCTAGGAACCATTACTTTAATTAAATGTCTAGCACTACAAGACGTACAACGAAATTATGAGTGTTGGCAGTAGGTAGCAATAGCTGGCAACAGACTCAAATGCTTTAGGATTTTCAATAATCATAGAGAAATATTCCATAAATTCAAGATTCCTGCCATGCATTACAGACATCAGTCTACAATGACTCTCACTAATTTTTTGCTATAGTTTTTTTAAGATTCACCCTAACACTGAGGTCTAACAATGATCTAATAGAGACATCCTGAGAGCTAATAGACTCTTTATAGATAGACTGTACCTATTATTTTATAGTAAAGATATTTTCAATCCTCACACTGAATAGAAAATAACTGGTACAAAGGAGAAGAAACACTTTTGATAACCACTGGCTGCTTTTTCTGCCAAAATTATCTCATGCTCTGTAAATCCTCTTTCTAAAACAGATCATTGAGCAATTTTCTTGGTTTCTGCTTATACTTTCAACAACTCCTAAGAGCTAAAAATTTTAAATCCTCTCAAAGTGAGAGTACATATAGAAAAGGTAGCATCATTCATGTGTATTCAGGGCTGATCAGAGGCAGAGGGGGAAAAAATGTCATATTCCTGTGCATCAATTAGCACTACTTCAAGGTAAAGGTAATTTCCTTATAATATTATCACTCTATAGCATGCAGACTGGCCTTCAGCTAAGCAAGCACTTCTCTACATGCATATGTAGTCCAAGTTATTAATTTGAACAGGAAAAAAATTTGGAAAGTCCTGCAGATTAGGAAACAGATGTGTTCATTCAGTGGTCATCAGGTTTTTCCTCCTTCAACAATACTCCTTGCTTTCCACTCTCTGTCCACATTTATCCACAAAGTTAACCACTGAATAGAAATACCTGTATTATGGGAGAAGTTAGTCTAGGCTTTTAAATGTAGATCATGTCCATATTTACATGGACTATTCAGGGAATCCAGAGTAGCTTTTCTTTTAAGTCAGGGAGATAAGTCAATCAAGTAGATAGGATTTTTTTTTTTTTTTTTTTTTTTTTTACATTTTCTATCAAATTATCCCCCAACACAACTTCTGTCCCCCCAAAACAACTTACTTCCAGAATAATTACTGTTCATCAGCAGGAAGGAATTATTACAATGAAAGGAAATTTGATACATTCAGACAAATTACATTCTCCACAAACAATATGAGTCAAGTGGTATTATGTTACTGTGTCTCTCACGCCATTGTTTCTGGTATTGTCTTCATGTAACACTTTGATATTTACCTTCTGTTCAGTATATTTTCAGAGACTGTTAATTCCTTATTTTTCATTCCTTCTCCAAATCATATGCAGTTTATGGCAAAGTATGCATTTTTTATAATTCTAAATATTTGTGTATTCTTAGTATTCCCCAGTCTTCTTTGTATGAATGAGGAAGCAAAAAAAAACCTGATAAATCCACAAAAAATGTACAATAGTTACTGTAAATATCTATATATTTTTATCTTTTTTTTTTTTGGATTAGAGTCCACAAGACTCCGTTAAAGCTACTGCTGGACATTTCCAAAACAGAAAACATAGAAACTGGGATTTATCATCCCAGACAAATCAGTTTCTAATCTGCTGTCTTGCCAAAACTTATTTATATGTTTAATGCTTTATTCACAAGCAGACAGATTTAAGTAAATTAAACTTCTGTCGTGAAGTTAGGAAAATACATATGTCTTTGCAGGCTTGGGGCCTAAATAAATACGCATATTTTCTCTCTTTTCATTTAGTCTCAATATGGAAAATCGCAGGATTTTTAAATACCATTAGCATGCCTTTTCATATTGCATTTTCACTACTATGATGCAATTTTACTCAACCTAGTGCTGTATTTTTATAATGTAAATGACATATATCACTTTACTGTTACCTATTACAGAGAATTTTATTTTTAGGATATTGCATAAGTATGAAAAAATACAATTTTAAGTATCTTAACTATTGAAATAGAATTAGGTAATATTTAAATATTAGTATAGAAATACAGTATATTAGTATAGAAATATATTATATACTAATAGCATAGAAATATGCAAAGATTGTAGCCCTAGAAGTAGTAAAATAGATTACTTTTACTCTTTCCATTTTTAAAGGAAATGACAGAAATGCTACAGGGATTGCTGATTATGAGTGTGAATGTTACTAGGAAGAGAATATTTTTTCCAGAGGCATGCCCATAGAATATCCATAGAATAGAATAGAAATGATGGGATATTATACAAAGTAAGTCACTGGTTCGGGTAAGAATAGTGTACTCCTTTTTCATAATGTCTCTCAAGTGAAAGTTATTCATACTCTGAAGAATAATTTCTTTTTAACTTAAGGGAATTTCTGTATGAAGGCTATCTTGGAGTTATTTGATGTCAGCCTTTCTTCAGAGAAAAAGAGATGAGTTCAGATAATGGGAGATGTCATAAAAAGGGAAGACTAAAACAGAGAAGTAATAATTTTTTGACTATTTTTAAGGAGCCAGCAGTCTATCATTTTCTCTTGAAAAGAAAACAAACAACTCCCCATAAAATGTAAAATATGACATTATGTGTGAGTTCCAGCTCTCATTAATTTGTTAGCTTTGTAATATTTCTAAAAGATTAATGTCTTTTATATTTCTTGACAACTTAGTTCCTTACTGATTTTAACAGCTAGAATGACAGAATATTCATGAATGTGTAGAGGAGATTATATATCTCATTATGATGACAGGATTCTTGCAAATCAAAACCAAGTTGATAGTAGATAGACTGACAGAGAAATCTAAAATCGAGTAAAAGGAGTTACATTGTATCTTCACTTATCTCACTGAGCACTGTAAATATGACTTAGGTCATATGCCTGTTAAAAATGCCAAGCTACTTTTAAAGAATTTAAAGTTTATCAGCCCTTCCAGGAGGAATTAATTTGGGAATTTGGAATTTGGAATTAATCTGACAAGTGATGTTCTAATTAAAGTATACAGTAGAAATGTTAATGAAATGACATGGAGAAACAATAACCCCTTTATTACATGTAGTATTCAAGTACTGAATCATGAACAAAAAAGAAGGAAGTTTTTATGACATCCAGAGTCTCAAGACAGTTTCTGAACTAAATGCTGCAGAAAAGTCTACTCAGGGTGACTGATGCTCTCAATATGAAGTCATATAAGGGCAAGCACCATGAGGGCATTACAAGATGGCTTGCATAGGAAGCGATAAGCTTTTCTTTTCTACATTTTCCCTGCCACTTTAAAAACAAAAAGTAATTTAAAAACCCTGTCATCTTTCACTGATAGATGGCATTTCTAGCTCAATCTCAGAAATTAAGGTAAAGAAAGGTGGATGTCAGCTGAACTGTTGAATCAACCTCGCACATGATTTTCACCATAATCAACAGGCAAGACGTTTTTATTTACAAAAGCTGTGTTTCAAGTAAGAAGAGAATGTCTCATCTAACTTTCAGTATACATCTACAGTGATAATGTTTGCTTCTGAGCCAGTCACCCTGAGATCCTTTTATAATCAGAATAAAACATTTTCTGGGAGTGTTTTCTCAGTCATTGGGATTTGAAAAAATATTTCCTCTCATTATAAAGTATAGTAGAGCATAGTACGCCAAATAATGACAGATTCACAGTTTTACAGTGTCTTCCAAAGGCCAGCGAGAGCTTGAAAAACTATATGTAACTTGTGATAAGATAGTTAAGATTTATGGTAAGAGTTTCTCAAGAAAACTAGAGGAGAAACAAACAGATGCAGAAGGGCAAACAAGTTTGAAGGAATTATTTCATGAAGATGAGGGCATAGAAATTTGGAGTTCTCCAAAACACAAAGAATAAATTACTTTTGATTTTTGATCAGAGGCAGAGGAGAGAAGAATCATAAATTCAAGTCCTATTTAAGCATATTAAAACTAGATCAAGGAGATACACAAATGCAAACCATCTGAAATACTTAGATGATGAGTATCTTGTTTCTAACAAAGACATAGACACAGTGGATGTCTCAGAAAGCTAGCCAAAGGAAGGCAATACATTGGATACTATCCCATGAATATACTTATTTCAAGGTACAAGCTTCATAGTATTGACAAAGTACATACACTACTGAAGGAGTGGAATTATATGACAAATGGAATTCTGAGCTCAAAAAAGTATCAAGAAATGACAGACCATCTGTGTATTGAAACTGAAATATGGATCATCTCAAACCTTAGAAAGAAAAACTTTGAAAATATACAATACTAACGGTATTTTTTTACTATCCAACCACGAAAAAGTAGGCACTGTGACCAACTAGGTACTATAGGAGATCAGTGTAATGAGAGAAAAAATCATTATGGTGACACTGTTAAGCTACCTGTAGGTAGCCTGTGAAAATGTCATAATAAGAAGACTGACTTTTTAGTCACAATATCTTTTGGAAATAATACACAGATGAAATCCATCAGAAAATCCACAAATGAAATGAGAACAAAAGATTTATTTCTGAGGAATGCATGGGACATGGTTCAAATGTGACTGTAGAAGAAATCCTCTGTAATGATGCATATAATTTTCTCTAATTCTCAGGAAAAGCTGCCCTAAAGAAAACCTTCCCCAGTTAACTTTAACACCAATGCAATGTAAAAAACAACAGAACGTTTTTTTAGAGAGGAGATAAAAGAAGCATTAAAAAAGGATGTAATGCTTTCAGATAGTACAAAGCTGTTTAAGAACATTACGTTAAAAGGTTGGTTTTAATGTATAACATCTATCAGAAGACAACATACGAAACATTCGAACATTCATGTTCAAAAGAGGAAACCAGGGAACTCTGACAAGATAATGGACAGTCAGAAAAAAAGGCCAAAAAGATTTAGAAGAACACCTCATTAAAGATATTAAAAACTGATAAAACACACTAGAAACAGGAAACTTGACAAAAAAACCTGTAGAACTAATGATCAGTGTTTGGATAAGCATTCAAGGAAGATATAGGCAACAAGTTAAATCAAGTCTTTGCATGAGTGTTCAGATGCTAAAAGAGTTCCCAGCACTGCCATCCTTTGGAAGGCAAATCCATGGAAGACAAATCAGAGAAACTGTGTTAGATTAAAGTGATAGTTGAAGAGGTTTTAGAAAAACCTTATAAACAGACTAAATAGAAATTGCCATCACTGCATTTTAGTCATATAATAATTCTTAAAGGAATTAAAGATATGAAATTGTCTAATTGTTAATTCTAAAAATTTGGAGGTTAAAATACCCTCGTTACTAAAGTAGATAGCCTCAGTAGGAGAAGCTATAGTGGAAAGAAGAAGGAGCAGATGGATGGAGGGATATCTACATAGATCTATATAATGGGGAAAGATAAGCGGAATCCTAACCTACTAGGCAGTAAGTTCTTGAAACAAGTAAGTTTCTTTTCACACAACACATCATCAAACTGTGTAATTCATCACCACACTAGATTTCTGATGCCAATTTCTAGATGACCGCAAAAAGCTATCAGACAATATAATACTGAAAATCTATTAAAGTGTGTTAAAAAACATGTCCGAAGATGTCAAACCCTACATTTCTGGCATTTAGGAAGATAGAGCGGGAAAAGTATTGCACATTTTTCTCTCTTATATTCTTCTAAGAATTAATTACAGAGAAGTATCAGAATAAGTAGACATTTAGTCGACTTAATAACAGACATTTTTATGTATATCTTAATGCATATGTATGAGTATAATGCATAATGAATATACATTAAACAGCTAAATTAGATTGCACAAGAAACTTTTCATATGTCATTTCCTATTACACTTTGATATTATACTTTTGTCATTATTAAAGAGAATGATTTTGGAAGGATTTCTGTGTGACTTTTCCAAATAAAGTACAGGTAATATTTTGTTTAGACAAGCTTAAAATTACGCTTAAGCATTTGTAAAAAATAATTTTAGAAAATCTGTTTACTATATGCACATTTCCTTTTCTATAGTTGTGTTTCAGCATCTTTCAAATAGGACTTAAGCAAAATTAAAAAATGAAATGAAGGAAAGCTCTTAATTTAAGCATAGCAATTTAGATCCATTAAGTAATATGCATATAGTGAAATTTAAAAGTCTGAAGACGGAAACTGGTAAGTAAAGTACATTTTTACTATAACTGCAATGGTACAAGCATAGCAAGATATGAAAACATAATACTGATAATATATTTGTTTCTGACTCACAATATGCAGAGAATTATACCAATTGAGATAAATGCAATATCTGTTAACTCAATGACTGTAGATAAAAAGAACATTAATAACAAATGTTTATATGGATAAGTATTAGAATTGTTGAGAAATTAATTCCTATTTGCATTGGTTAAATAGCTGCTTAGATTCATTGTAAATGTTTGTAAATAAAGACATTTTAGATTCTGGAATTAATTAAGTTAGCTAATCTTCAAATAATATTCTGAAAAGTGTGAACACTCCACTGGTTTTCAAAATTAAACTTGGCTTTTAATTTCAGGCTCATGGTAGCAGCATTTTTTCATTCATTTCACTTTACTAGTCATCCTGAGAGAGAACTTAAGGCACCAGATGTGACTGGGACACCTAAAAGGTATCAACTACCAGCAGAAATTGGGAATATTATTGTGTTTTGTACCTGTTTCTAAAGAGAATGTCAAAAAACACAGTCAACCGTTATAGTAATAGATTTTTTTAACAGATTCACACTTTTTAGATGACATTAAATTTTATCTGCTTCATTGTAGATTTTTATTTTCCTATTTTGTAACTGAAACTCGAACACTTATAAATCCTGATTTTATCTCAGTTCTTTTCTCAGTCTTCGTAGCAGCAACTTTGTCTAAAACAGTTAACACTTACTAAGACTTTAAATAGGCCAATTGATAGAACTGCCTAAATTTTGTTTCTACCACTGACTAAAATGTCTGAATAGTTTGAATATGCTAGAAATTTATGTAAAGTGAATGATCTAATGAATTTGCTAGGTATGCCTTGGAAAAGATATATTCTTTACTATCCTGCCTGAGAAGGTCTCAGCATTTCTCTAGTATGCAAGACCACACAAAGGAATAAACACAGATTGCACCAACAGTTTAGATTCACTCACTAAATGAATATGTGAATAATAGTATCAGCTGAATTTAGCCTTCATCAACAGTGAGATACTTGCTGTAATGTGGTACTGGAAAACTCTGTGACAATGTACATTCTCCAGCCAGCTTTTCAGCGTTGTCAGCTGGGCTTAGTGCTGCTGTCCCTAACACAAATCTGCATTTGTCCCATTTGCCCAAATTATATATTTAACCATATAATTTTTGAAAAGTCATTGATTTCTTAAAGTCTTTAAAATGATTATCCCTATTTTATACAATATTAGGAAAATCTGTTGTGTTTAATGATGTGTCCCTTCAGGTAAAGTAAGAATGGTGATATTTTGGGAGATAGTTTGTTGCCTTTTGCTGTGGTGTGTGGAATATATTGTTCAAGCTTTATGGAATAAATTTAAAAAAGAAAAAAGAGAGAAAAAAGCTTATTAACCTTTTACTTCTGTTTATGTTTTCTGAAAAAAAGGATGTATGCGCATGGAATCGCCCCTACAAGAAAGGTTAACCTGTACATACAGAAAAACTTGGGAATGAATTCCATAGGGAAACTAAGATTATATTTTCTAGTATTTCAGTTGGGCCCTTGTTATTGCTAAGTATCTGCTGTAAAAAAAAGTACATCCAGAAAGAAAATCTTCTAGGAATCAGGGGAGGGTCGTAGGGTATCTCTCACTTCTTTATCTTCAGGTTTTCAGCTACTAAATCATAACGTATTATGTGTTAGTTCATTGAAATTATTAACTCCATGACTGAATTGACGGGAGTTAAAAGAGATAGCTGGGAAATTGGACCCCAGGAATGGGGCTCAGTGGATAAGGAGTACAAGACATATCTGAGGTTAGTAAGATGGACAGGAAAACTCAGATGTTTGAGTCTGGTAGTCTTGTTTGTCTGAGCCTCCTAGCACCTTGAATATTGAGTTTTGTTATATCCTGACAGCTGAAGAACTGGCATTGGGGATATTTCACTATATTCATAACACCTAAGGTGGGGGGGGGGGGGGGGGGAAAAAGCTTTTACTAACATTCCCCAGCTACTAAAGTTTAATCATTTGATAGAAACAATGAACAACCTACAATCAGTCCAGCCTCTATTCTCCTGGCTCCCCTATGCCTCTGCAAAGGTATGCAATTATGTTTCCGCACTACAGACTACCCATCTGGATTTCCATTGATTGCTTCTCAGCTATGTGAAAAAGAAAAAAGAAAAAAAAAAAGAAAAAAAAAAAGAAAAAAAAAGCTTTAGTAACTTAAGCTCCCTGCAGCCCTACAGGACTCTGATAGCTTTTGCTGTGAAGATAGGGATGCCCAACAGAGGTCTCTCAAGCTATAGAAATAGGTACTGCCTTTTCACAAACGTTACATATATTTACTGCCTTTAGCAAAGTATACAAAGGAAATGCATGCTTTACTCTCAAAATTGCTAGCAATATATGCAATATGCTTTAAATGAAATATGCAAAATAGTCTATAGCTGTTTTCTATGTAGCATCCTGTAAGCATCAGAGTAACATCAAGAAAAGTGATCGTAGCTGGCCTAATTTGCAGTGTTTGTGCCACGTGCATTTGTACAATTGCCACATATTTCCTATCCTTTCAAGGATGGCTGCATGTATTTGTTGAGGTTTTTACAAAGTATATTCATCAGCTGTTTCTGTAATACAGAAAACACAGACTTTATCTCTAAAGCAGCATCAGAAAGCCTTGTAGATGCTTAAGATTTTTTTTTAAGTTCTTAGACCACACAATTAGTTTATTGTCCCAGACACATGTAGTACCAGAAGGGTGCCTAGTTCTTAGCTTGCTTTCACATATGTGCAGAGGATCTCTAACTTGTTTTAAATAAGTCATTGTTTGGATGAATTATGAAACAATTCTTGTTATATATTCATTTGGGAGGCTCCTGTTTCATCTCAAAGAAACACTGATGAATTAAAAAATATATATACTTTATTCAAGACAAAGCATACCAAGCTGCAGACTATGGTGGGTTAATGGGAAGCTTGAAATAAACTTTGATATAAAAAGTCCCATTAAAAAAAAAAAAATCTTTATTGGTAATATCTTTACCTATGCATATGGATTGACAGCACATTGTATACATGCAGTGAATTTCTTATGTTGACTTTAATTTTTCATTTATAAAAAAATGTAGAAATTTTTTGCTGACAATATCATGTCAATGATATTAATCTAATTTTCCCAGCCTGTTCCCACCTTCTAAATTCATCTAAGTTCTATAGGCATATACCTTTTCTTCTCTCCTTTTTCTTCTTCCCTTTTTCTGTGGTATGTTTTTTGTTTATTTGTTTGAAGAGCCAAATATATTAGTTTGTTTGGGCAATCTTTGGGATTTGCTGCAGGGATATGTTCAAGGAACTTAGAGGCTAAGAATTACTTTCCGATTCCACTCCCACCCTTTTTTTTTTTTTTTTTCCTTGACAAAAATATCTGCATATGCAGTTGCAAGAGGAACATTTGCCTACTGACGTAGGAGAAATGGGCATTCTGGATGAGATTCATCTCACCTAACTCTAGTTTCCTGAAAAATAGGCATCCAGTCAAAGCTATTTGTCTAGGCCTTTTCTCCCTCCCCTTGTAGTCAAGGGAGAGAAATAGATACTGCTAGAGGCAATTCATCCCTCCTATCTCAGACACAGAACCAGGGCAGGACGAATTACATTCTGGGAGTTGTCCATTTCTCTCAAGTAACTGACTGAATATGGAGGCTAGATTACTAGCTTAGAGTAGCCATTTAACTTTTAGATGGCTAGTTGAGGTGAATCATACGTTCTGTGTACATTTGTAGCTCAGATTGTCTACATGCAGAGAAATTACAGACTTGGCAAAGTCATTTTGTATGCTGGTAACAAATACTCTCAGTGTACTGTTACAAAGAAAATGGTATTTGCAAGAATTGTTCATCCAATCTTTCATTTGCTGCCGTGCCAGCGAACTGCTGAGTTCAAAGAGCCAGTGATTATCAAGGCTGGAGTAGGTGAAAGTGCTGAGGAGCAGCAGGACAGAATGGGCAATTAGTACAGCTTTTGGATAACTCTGAGAAGTCAGTAATTATCAGGACTTTGCACAGCCATCAATAAACAAATTATGACTAACCTTCAGCTTCCTAACAACACATCATTTAAATCTTCAGAGGATTGGTTTTAGTGTTTCAGAAGTGGTTTGGGAAGTTATGAATTGTTCAAGGAGTATTACAGAGGCAGAGAACTGTGTTGTTCCAGGTGAACTGCAGCAGAATTAGTGCAAGAATTAAGCTAAGGAAAAGGGACTGTGGACTACAGTAATATTATGCTTGTCCATATGAACTGCAAAATAGTGAATCTGATCTTCCATGTTTATTTATAAGCCTCTGGGGTCAGAGGGTTTTGAAACATCAGGGCAGGAAAGATAGGGATCATGACTGGGACATTAATAGTTTAAATAACAACTGAATTAAGAGTTAAATTCATTTTTTGATCAGTTTTGTTCTGAATTTTGACCTGTATATATCTTGTCAATACATTAATAGAGATCTGTGTTTTGAATCATAAGATATTTTTATTGTAATGACATTTGGAACAACAAGGATTTTCCATTAATACATTTTCAGAAACATCTAGGTTATCTACAATTTTATCATTTTTTAAAAAAATAATCTATTACTCCTTCAGTGAAATCACAGAAATGTCACACTTTTTGCTGAGCTCTGCTTTGAAGCCTTCTTTCCAGTTGTAGAGGAATGCAAATTTTCTTTGTTTATTGCCTTCCAAGCAAAGGAGCTGTGGGAATGTTACGCTGTTTTTTTGTAGCTTTCATGTTGTCATCTGTAAAGTGATGAGTCTGACATCTAACATTGTACTAACACAGTTCTGTGTTTTTTTTTTTTTTTTGTATCAGCTAGCAGGTCTTTTGTGCTGCCAGTGTTGCATAGATTCAGTTTGTCCTTGAATCAACTAATGTGAGGTAGTTTCCCAGATGAGCTAAAAGGGATAAAACAGAAACATGAAATAGAAACAGAGAATATACACAGGATATGCCAAATTTTGCTGCTAGATTTCTGTTGTAGCCTAAGCAAAGGTTGAGAGAAGACTAAATTCAAGGATTAGAGGCATTATCATGCTAGTTTATTTCTTCCACAAATTTTGTACGTTTTCATCATAAATTTCCATTGAAGAACAATTTCTGTACATCTTAGGATCAAAACAGCTTCACTAAATAACTTTTTGAGTTGCAACATTTCATGCAAATGATACCTTGACACACTAGTTAACTCTCACCAGCTGTCAATGTTCTACTGGTTTCTTTAAAGCAACCAAATATTTAGGACTTCTTTTCCTTCTGTGGAAACAGAATAATCACACTTGTCAGCTTTATCACACCATATATATGTGCTATATATATGTACTCTATGTACGCAGTCCTAGTGGACAGGTTTAGTATGAGTCAATAGTGTGCCCTTGTGGAGATGAAGGCTGACTGCACACTGCATTAACAGCAAAGTCCACAGATCAAGGGAAGTGATTATTCCCCTTTACTCAGCACACACGAGGCTACTATTACAATACTGTGTCTGATTCCTCTCCACCCATACAAGACAAATTTAGAAAAACTGGAAAGATTTCTGTGAAGGACTACAAAAATCTTTGAGGGCTGGAATACATGATTTAGGAGGAGGTACCAAGATTCTGATGAAGTTTGATTAGCCTGGAGATGAGAAAGTTAAGGTGGGATCTAATTGCAGTATTCCACTAAATAAAAGAAGGTTTTGAGGAAGATGGATCTAAATTCTTTTTAGATGTGCATGATGAAAAGAAAAGTACCATAGGTCAGAAGAAGCTTGCAAGAAGAATGATTCTGATTGTCTTTGAAGAAAAATAATTCAAGGTAAGAACTGTTGAAGAGTGGAGCTGGTTGTCCAGAGAGGCTGTGAAATCTCCATTTTGAATATTTTAAGCTCAGCAGAGCCAGGGGTCAAGTGTAACCTGATCTAACTTGAGGTTAGCCCCTCTTTGAGCTAGACCCAATAGTTTTCAGAAATCTACTTTTTTCCTATGATTCCATGATTCAATAATTAAATTTACCCAAAAAAGTTAGTAAGAACTTGACTTTCAATATTTCATAATTTTACCCCAAATATAAATACACACATGCACACACATATACCTACCTTCCAGTGAATCTGGGTCAGATATGATTTATCTATCTATCTACATATATCATAGAACAATAGCTTAGACTAGAAGGATTGCTGGCGAGCATAAGGTTTCACATCATCATTTAAATCAGAGTCAACAAATTGTTCTGTCTATGCAGAGTAGTATATATAAAAGTGTGTGTATGTATGGATGTACCTATCTCTCTCTATATATGTGCATATACATATGTACATCCACTTATATACACATACACACACATACACATCTCTCTTTCTCTCTTTCTATACTATATATACAGAGAGATTCATCGCTTTACAGATTACGACTAAATTGCTGCTATTCTCTGCATATAAAAATGGTTTAAAAACAAGGTATCTAACCAGACATAAAGAGGTAGATTTTATCATTTAAGAAAAATACTAAACTTTAGGATGATATTTTAGAATCTGGAAATATTATAATAATTTTGCTGAGAAATTAGATTATCTGATCATCGTCATGGCTAAAGAAAAAGGTTAGCTGTCATTAAAAATAATTTCAGATGAAGTTTCTGAAAAAGCAGCATGTTGGCCGCTGGCTTTGTTTTTTTTTTTTTTATAGTTTAAAATTAAAAATGGAATTATTACTTTGTACTGTTGGGATATGAGCTTTTACCAATTATTTCTTTATGCTTCTCTGCTATTCTACAAGAGCCCATTTCAATGAACAAATCTGCAATTTTCTAATATAAATTTTGAATGTCTCTTCATAACACTGAAATAATCTAATTCTAGAGTACTGCTCTAGTGCTTTTTCCTCTCATAGGTACCTTGAACAAAACTTTTGTTTTCAACAGCAGAGATACGTAATATTTGAATAAGACCTCCTGTATATTTTATAAATACTGCTAATAACTCTTTCAATGAAGCTCTCACAGTAGAAACCTCTTTCACAAATATGGAAAACCTGGAAGTAGACTGAGGGGTGGGCAAAACCCGCTAGAAAAATCTAGAAAAATCTTACATTTACTGAGTGGAATAGTTTATGTCAATGTGCATTTGAACTATACAGCTTTTTAATATTTAATTTAAAGATTTAATAAAGATCTTGCCTCTAGAAATCAGGTAAGTGAAAAATAGTATCTTCCTCCAGTTGTACCATAGGGAACTGTGGAAAATTAAATTTTCTCTCTCTTAAAATACGCAGCTAAAACTGTCCTAATAAACTGTCAATAGGAGGACAAGCATTACTCTCAATAAGTGACCCACTTTCCTAATATCTTTAATAGACTTCTAAGATGGCATGACAGTTTGATTATTCTGACATCTTGGTGTACAGTACAGCAAAATGAAATATGCAAAAGTACCTTTTTGAATAACAGATATTTATTTCTGCTGAAAACAGAAAAAAAAAAAAATGTGTATTTCATGTGCCTATATCCTGAAATATTTTATTTGTGAAATAGTTTGATACTCTTCCTAGTGGATTTTGATATGGTCTGTGCCATTCTAGTTTTGTTCTTTTTGAAATGAGTATTTGTAAGAACATATCATACAGCATGACTGCTTGTGTGTGTTTTATCATCAGTTCTTCCCAAAGAATAAAGAATTTTCAATCAATAGCTTGTGTTACTCACATATCAATAGCCTACAGTACTCACATACATGTATCTCCTTATCAAGAAATAGTTCACAAATTAGCAACAAATTATGGCGAGAACTGAAGATGACATGTAGGCTTTTGTGATTATATGCTTGTACTGAAAGACAAAGAAAACCCTGATTTTGTCAGACAGCTGTTTGGCTTACCAGAAGCAGCAATTAGCATTATAATCATAAATATAGTTTGTACAGTTTATAGAGTTAATTTAAAAGGTTCAAAAAAAAAAGTTCAACAGTTTCAGTAAGAATGTGTTTATTTATACTAATGTCAGAGCAAAAAAAATGTAAGCTCTGTTTTGATGAGATCAAAGTTTCTTTTCCATTATAGCTTTCATAAACAGTGCCTACCTAAATGCTTTTTCTCAATCTCAGTTTAGCAGACTGTTGTACTCTACACTTCAGAAAGCAATTCCACTACTTTCTCCCAGCTACAGTCTAATGTCAGGAAAGACATGAACTCCATCAGTATCTCGATATTGCATCACCAGGGTTCCCAGGCAGGAGATGCTCAGAGATGGCCTGATTTGGAAATGTAGCCGTGGAATGCAGCTGACTCCATGTTGACATATACCTCTGACCCAGGAACTCCTGACGCCTTTTATAGTTAGAGAAAACAAACAGACAATCTTCAAATGAGATTCATCTCATCCTAAAATGAACACTTAAAATAGGCTAGATGAAGCAAATATTTGGATTGCTCATTGCTTTCATCCTTGGGAATTGAGGGTGACTGGATCGTATTCACCTATGCTTAGACAGCTAAAGCTGAGCTAGATGACCCTCCATGGTACTTTGTTGCAATTCTCATATAAATAGAGTGGCATCTATACTTAGGGCTTGATCTGTTAAGGACACTCATCTATACCACATTAAACTTTTTGGGGGCTGACCTGAGTTCAGTTTGAAATGTGACCGAGCAGATACCTAAGCCCTGCTAAGAAATGTATTTTAGTTTGTAATGGGGCTGTTCCAGCCGTTTTAGTCACTTTCACATCTCTTGTTAAGGTAAGAATAAGAAGAACCAGCGAGAGAAAATAATGATGTGTGGTGACTGGGCAGTCCTTAATTCATTTTCACTGTGAATGGAAATGCATGACAATAATTCATCCCTTAGCACATATTATTTATATATCACATTTTAAGTCTTTGTAGAAAAAGATGGATAGTGGTAGCAAAATATCATATTAAGATTTTGTCTAAACTTTCTGTCATTACTATATAGAAGGATGAGACTGAAAAATTTGAAAGAAACATAATACAAATTAGGTATTACACTTCCACACTTCAAGTAAGTAAGATTTTCTTATAGAATTATTTGACTGAAGTTGAGGTGAAGAAATTCCCCAAATCCCAGAAAGTCCTTTATCCACTCTTCAATAAGATCCATCGTTGATCTCATGACTGATCTCATGGCAAGTAGAAACTGTCTTTAGTAATTTCATTATGGAAGTGAGGAAACAGGGAGGGTTAGAATTAAGACAACTTTTAACCTTGAAGGATCTGCTTGGCTGACCAAATTATCAGTTCACTGTCAAGTCAGCAGTACCAGTTAAGTACATTAACAAACAAAAGGCTTTTAACTCTTTACAGAAACCACACATTTTCCTAAAAACAGTGTAATAGTACAGAGGTGTAAGGAAATCTATCCTGATTATTAGACTGCAACGAATTTAGTGTTGCTGTTGTGAAGTTTCACACTGCTGCGATGTTTCACAGTTAGTATAAAGTCATCTTTATCCAGTGAAAGGATATTCCACCCATCTATCTTTTTGACTTCACTTTTGCTTTCCCTGCAGTGGTACTAGCACTCATGTAACTATGTGGTCCACTCAGCCAGGCAATATAGCTAGCTGAAAACTAATTCAGCATAAATAAATAAATAAATAAATAAATAAATAAATTCCTTGTTTTCAGTTCAGTTAATTTATCTGTCCCCCTAATGATCAACCAGATTAATGCTACTGTGGGCACAGTGCCTGTGTGCACAGAAAGGAAACAGTGGGACATAAAGCTGGAGACATGATGATAGACAGATTAGCAGCAACACAGAGTAAAATGTATTTACACTGTTCATAATGTTGTGCCCTCAGTCTGAGATGCATTCTATCAGGAGTTCTACAAACACAGAAAAATAAATTTTGAAGCACAAGTAATTTGCTGCAGTAGCATAAGCATAGGTACTGCCTCAGCAGCTCAGACTTAAAAACCAACCCCAGTGCTCCAGATGCTAAAATGGAATGATAGGCATTTAGATATAGCAAGAAGAAAATGATTTGAAAATATTTTAAGTTTTGGGGGGGCACAGAAGATGGAAGGGGTGCAGAAGTTTGTTGTAAGGCTAATTTTCTTCAGACTGAAAGCTGAAGTCCTTAACAATTATCTGTTTTGTTAGAGCCACTGTAACCATGTAGCCCTGGAATATATTATTGCCATTGCTAGTAACAGGCTATAAGCTTTGGAATGAGTTTGTAAGGCCTCAGGACTAAGGCTTTGCTCCAATAAACATTAAATAGGTGTTTATGGCTAAATTATTTCCTCTTGTTTATCTTTGTATGGTACTATCATGGTTTTACAACTCTAGCATAAGGATGTACTATGGAGGAACACAGACCCGATACAATAGCAGAGGACTTAAAAAGTGACAGCTAAATGCAGCACTTCCCAGCATCCCACCAAAACGACTGGCACTGAGAGGAACAGGAAAAGGGTAAAGAAAACACCAAGACAAGAGATAGAAACTAAAAAGTGTGTATTTAATGATTTTAACAGCATTATTACTATTATTAGAACATTTTCTACATAGCTGTCTTCTTTCCCTTTAATAATTACATCTGAACTAACAATGACTCTTGGATTAGATTATTAAGGTTCCAAGTATAATAACAGTAAATTCTTGATTGTATATAAGGTATGTTTCCTCTTTGCTCATAAGTAAGATTTCAAGCATAACACTTCACTCTATGCTGCTTGCTATGAATCCTATAGTTTCCATGGAAGACATGAACAACTCTTCAAAACAAAAATGGAATGGTGAACTGCAGATAAAGCCATATGAAGAATGAGGAAAAACAGAAAGAAAGGGAGAAAGGGATGAAGAAAGGGAGAGCAAGGATGGAAGTGAGGGAGTGAGGGAGGAAGGAAGGTCCCCATGATTTTGAATAGAATCAAAGCAAAGAGTTCATGCAGTGGACATTATCCACACTTTGTAGGGGATGACAGTGGACTTTTAGAACCAAAATAGTTTTGTGATTGTGTAATTAGAAGTTGTATCATTTTTTTTTGTTGTTGTTCTAGGAGGGTAAATTAAATTTTCATACATACCTCAACTATCCTCAACTATTGGTGTATCGTAATATCTCATGTCCTATCTTGGCATTCATGATGTTATTGTTCCAACAGGGATATTTTCCATATACTTATGTATATGAGATAAACATATTTTATTATCTGAATATAGCTTATTTAGTGGGTCATTTATTACAAAACTACAGATGTGAGCATTAATAAACTGTGTAATAATTTTTCCATCAATCAGTTGTTCATATATTATAAGGTGATATTGCTATTCCTTAAAGATTTTACATTTACTTTTTTTTTTTGATCACATAAGATTGTGATTCATGTGCAGAGGCTAAGAGTTATAATTTCTTTCTCCCAGACCTTCAAAAGCAACCCTCAGTGGGATATGTCAAGGTAGCACAGGAATTTCTGCAATCTTGATAACGCTGGCCTTAGATAGCTGCAAATAAGGTAGTTTGCATCTAAACGCTCTTCAGCTGAGTTAAGTGATGGAGTTTAGGCTGGGGAAGTTGGGCTGGGAAACAGTCACCTTAGAGACTGAGCATGTACATCTTAGTCCAATGCAGTGGCAGACAGTAGAAGAGCAACCACCAGGAAGGAAAGGGAAAGAGAGAATAGGTGACACTAATGTGGAAGTGTGTTGTCTCAATTGTCAGCTACAGCTGTGGCAGAAGAGCTGAAAGTAACCGAAGGAGAGCTTTTATCCACAATAAGAAGTGCCTGCAGCACCCCCACCAACTTCCAGCAAAACAAAAACAAACAAACAAAAAAAACAACAGTCCTCCTGGTAGCCACATGTGCCCCTTGCCTCACCTCCCTCGGTCATGTGTTCCGGGTGCACCACCTCTCTCTTTCCTTGAGGGGCAACAAGGTCTTGAACCTGTCATGCCCAGATGACCTCAGGGCACCCCGATTGTGTTCCAGAAGTTCATATATCAAAATATATACATATGGATACATGAACACACACATATATATGTTTGTATGTATTTGTGTGTGTGAGTATAAAGTATGCAAGTATGCATAATATGTATTTTATTTATACATAGACTATATTTTTATAGCATCTCTATACAAAAACACATACATACATACATACATACATACATACATCTACTTAATGGTGTTGTCTTTGGAAAATTGTTATATATCCATCAACTCAGCCTCACATCATGCTTCCACCTCTCCCATAGTAACCTTGTTTCTTTTAAAGCATTTTCTTGACACCTTGTGTAAGGTGTAACCAGGTGTATCCCGGTTTGTAAACCAGGCTGCCACTTCTGTTCAGATCAGCAATTTGCCACCTTTTAGTGGCTTCCAAAAAGGGATTTACATGCCCAAAGTTTCCCACTTTCCTAGGAACATAGCAAGCGCCACCAGAAACGGTGGCAAAAACACATCCACTAACACATCGCGACCACACACATGTAAGACATGAGACACCAGACAATCAATTTAACTCATCATGCACAGACAGACTTTATGAACAGATATGAGGGGAGTTGGTCACCAGTCAGGCTTCTCCCACCTCTTCCCTTTTTATCGTGAACACCTCTGTCCTTTCTATGCCCGTTCTTCTATCTTTGGCTGCTGCGGGCAAACGTATCTCAGCACACTTCTGACCTCTCTCTCCTCAGTCAGCCACCTCTCTGGAGCTTTCTGCAAGGTCATCAACCTCAGGATAAGGAAATACTGCCACCTGCACTGGTCTCACGGTGGCTGTAAGCTCCCCACAGCCATTGGCAAGGGGAGCTGCCCCACCAACCACCCTCTGTATGATTCACAGGCCCCTGGTCTGCTTCTTCTGGTTCACCTGGTCTTTTGGGGAGACACCCGGTGGGGCTTTTCCTTATCACCCTCGTGCTCTCGTCCTGCCACCATTTCCCGTTCCCGCCAGCATCGGTGCCTGCATATTGCAGCACCAGGCAAAGCCCAGAGCCTGCCCCACTGATACTGCGCGTACACACCCCGTGTAAGCGTATGTGTGTGTGTGTGTATAGATGTATGTGCACATACATGTACGTGTATAGCAAGAGTTAGACAGAAGAGAGGCTTTTTGTGATAAACGCGCCCTTCCCAGTCAGAGGGCGCCCTGCGCCCGCGCAGTCTCCTGGTGCCCACCGGGGGGGAGGCGGGGCACCCAGACCACGTGATGGGGAGGGGCGGGGCTTCTGGGGGCACGGACCATGTGACCACCGGGAGGGGCGGGGCTTCCGCTGGGCCTGGTCTGCAGGGCCCGGATGGTTCCTGTCTTGGGTAGAAGTAGCTCTTATGCTGCAGCTGGCATTAACACAGTTGCCAAAGCTCCTTGTGATGTTGATTGGTGATGACAAGGAAAAAAAAAAAAAAAAAAAAGAAAGAAAAAGAAAGAAAAGGTGGTCACAAGAAACCAAAGATGCTTCTATTAAATTTCCACGGTTTTCCAGAAAGAGCTCAAATCATTACTTCATGTTAACTTTCCAGTAGGAATCATTTAGCATTGAGCCAGGCTGTTCTGCTGCAGACCAGAGATGGAAAAATCAATTTTAGCTATATTATTAACTCATCAATAGATCTATTTCTTTTTGCTTAGACTTTGTAGCAACGTGTATTCTTCCTTAATCTTGTTAAGGCATATAGTACCTAAAAAAATTCTCTTCAAGGCCCTGAGCTTTTAATTAAGAAAAATTCTCTGGATAGTTCAAATACATGTATATGGGAAGGTTTAAAGCCATGTTCTTTTGTTTTTGCATCACCAGAGCTGAATTGGTCTACCTGTGATGGATATATGTTAAAGCCATGACCTTGGGGAAGGCTAAATTGCAATTTTATAATCTTCATAAGAAAGAGACACTGCCCAGATAGATGACTCTGCTGCAGGAGCAGACCAAAAAGTCAGTTAAAATTCAAAAGGTCTCACGCACTTCCTTGTTTTGTCAGGAGGAATGCATTTTAGCAGGACATCTGCAGGTTCCTGAAAACAAGTGGGGACATCCCAGGCTTTCTTCTGCCCAGCTGCATCTATCTTATGCTTGACTACTTCTTTACAGAGGGTCCTTACTCAACTTTGTCACTGGAATCACAACCAGTGTCCATTGGGAAGAAACGCTAGGCAAGAACTGCCAGTCTAGCCCTAGGAGACTATAAGCACAAAAGGACTTTGCTACAAAGTCTGGCGATGGGCTTTCTCAACTTGAGATCGTATACCACCTGTAAGGAAACTAATTAATTTAAGCATAAAAAATGACAAATAAAAGACAAAATAAAAGGTGGCAAAATAAACAGACTTCAGCAGCTCTTTCATCTCTTACATTATTGTTTCAGTTTTTTTGCAATTTCATGCTCCTGATGCCAAAGCTTGATTTAAATGTACAATTTTTCTCCTTCTTCTTTTTGTTTTTCTTTTTTTCCTTCCTTACCTACAAAAATTTGTTCTATTCAGGACTTTGGGGATTTAATTAGCCACATGACATGAGAAAATACCAACTTAATGCAGAGATTGCCATTTAAGAGATTACAAAGGATTCAGGATATATTGTATTCCTGTTAAATGCTAATTATCTTGAAATTATGATTATGCCAGCTAAAATTTAAATAGTTTCTAAAAAGTGTCATAGAATAGCCTTTCTGCTAGTCATTCAGTGACGGAAAGACATTATGTTTTCATTTAAGAAGACATTTAAAGACAGCAGATAAACTACTGTTAACCCTATACTTAGCAAACACTGTAAAGATATTAATTAATTGCTGTCAAAAGTGTTTTAGACTTTACCTATACCAATGATGGTATAGCTGTTCCAGGAAGTAATCCCTGATTGTGAGATGACATATGGCTCAAATCTTCCCAGTCTTCCTCTAATACAGATTTGTTGTGTTCACACTACACAGCAGGTGGCCTTCGTTATTATTCTTTGGGCCTTATAAGGCACCTCTTTTATTTATCATTGCGGACATGTTTTTATTTATTTACCCACTTCATCAGAGCTCCTTTTGCATCTATTACTGGGCTTCCCATTGTGCATTGTTGTCTGTGCTTTACTGAATTGTTCTCACTAGGCTTGCCAGGATAACATGATGTTGAACAATACTGCTTTGTATCGAGACTGTTAAATGCAAAGAAAACATAAAAATTAGAAAAAAAGGATATGCATCACATCTTATGTTTTGTATCACTTTTTATGAAGGCAGCTCTCCTTCAAGTAATTTATGTTGAAACACCCAGTAACAATGACACTGATTAAATATTGAACATTATACTTGCTACTGTAATAACAATAATTAGCTTATTTTGCAATCAGAGATTATCAGTGATTTGTTTTGAGAAATCTGTAGTCTTTTGATTTCTTCCTAGTGTTCTTAACCATGTATCCTATCTCAATGGCATCTTTGTTGTTTTGTTCCTATATCTCTCACTGGGAGTTGTCCATCTGTAGTATGTTCTGTTTTGCTTGCAAATGTTTTGAGTGCTAAATGCAGTCCAGGGACTAACAACAGTAAACAAGCTAAAATGAAATAATATAGAAAATTGAGTTGTATAAAACAAAGAGTACTAAAAAGCACTGGAAAGTAACTGAAAAAGAGGAGGGCTCTAGGTCAAATTTGAGGATATTATTTGCTCAAATAAAGGCACTTCTTACTGAATACTATTTTCAAAGAACCTAATTATCCTTAGCTTTGTGTTCAAACTTACATCCTATCCTTGAGTTTTTATAGAATTTCTCTTAAATAGTTATTTGAAATTAATATTTAATGTCAGCCTTAAGCAGATAATTACAATACTAGCAAATGTGGATGTGAAAATGTAAAGAAGTTCAATTTTAATCTTAATAAAGAACTAAGTCTCCAGCAAGGTTACATTCATCTGAAATAAATGAGAGCAATACTTGAAAGTAGTACGGGAGGGTATACAGTTAATTAGAACAATCATGAAGTATATTTCGCTTCTCAGGATGTAGATTTGTTGTATCTTGGTTGAATCCATATATGATTTTGTGAAATAGGCAGTGAATTCTGGTGAATTTACTCCATATGTCATGAAGGGCTGATTATCACACTTTGGCCCTGGTTTGTGGGTATAAGGTGACTCTAAAATGGAAGCACCTGTGAACAGAGCTGAAATTTATAAGCACTGATGAAGGGCTATATGTATATATTTTGTGTTTTCCTCACTAAAGTAATTTTGCAACTAACCTATATATACCATATGTAGGAAATGTCTAAACTAGAAATGTTCACTATCCATGAATTCCTGGTTACCCTGACTGTAGGTTCGGCAAGTCAGTCTCTGAGTTACAGGAAGGTTACACTTATTCCTAAGTGGCAAACAGAGTGGAAGAAGTGCACTGAATTTGGAAAACCCAGGATTACTTGTTTTGTCACAGTTTGCTACTATGCACAAATGCTTACCTGCGGAATTTCAGCATTTTTCAAATGGACTTGAGTAATGCAGTGACAGTCGTTGATTGAAGTCTTCGATTTTTTTCTTCTTAATTATTTTATTCATTAACTTTTTGAAGAAAGAATTCAATGTAATAATTTCCATTTTATGCTTCTGAAATACTTTCTTAGTGCTTGGGGTTCTGAATATTTATAGATAGTCCTGAAGGATTTACCTACTTGAATGGTGAATCATTGGTAATTTACATCATGATGAGAGGGAACCTGAGACCAGAGAATTTTTGTGTTTCTAGACTGGAAAATGACTTAAAGAAAGAGGTATTACAAAATCTGCAGAAACAGAACTAGATCTTCAGATTGTAAATGTAGTTGCCATTGTAATTATTCTTTTCAACATGGCCAATCCATTTTCTTTCTTTCTTTCTTTCTTTCTTTCTTTCTTTCTTTCTTTCTTTCTTTCTTTCACAGAGGATAATTTTGTAATCTACTGGATGATCTCAGTCACTTTTCACAGTGATCAATTTTTTGAAAGAAAGGGAATTTAAAAATATAATTAACACTGGAAATATTTTGGAATGATAAGATCATCTGATTAATACAAAAAATTAACATATAAAGGCTATAAAAAGATGCTATTAAGCATGACTTTAATCACCTAATATTATGCATCATTTTTTTCATGCAGATATCTCTACCTTACCTAGTCTCAGTCTTACATTTTCTTCTTGTATCTCTCCATGAATGAGCACTGAAATCAAAAATCTGTTATAAGTCTTTGAATTATTGAAGCTATCTGGTCCACCAACTTTGTAGTGATTTTTTTTTTTCTTCTGCAGTCTAATCTCCTCTTTTCTGTTCACTTGTCAGCAAGATGTTCTTATTGACTCAGTCCTCCCAAGGTTAGGCTGTCTGAAGAAAGTCACTTTTGCAGCATCAAATCGTTGGTTGGTCTGTACAACACACTGCATGAAACATAATTACAAATGGACCTAAAAAATAATCAGATAGCAAAGTGAAGGAGACAAACTGAAGACTGAGAACAAGATTGCAAGAAGTTGTTATCAGTATAAATCAGACTAGGACCAAAATGACGGAGAAAAAAGATAGAACATTACAAAATGGTTTGGCAGGGAAGTTTGTATAATACAAAGGAGAGAAGCATATATTTATGTCAATAACAGTTTTCTATATACACATACACGAATATTTTTGTATATATAGATATAGCTATAGTTAGCTATAGTTATATATATATTTAGCTATAGTTATATATATATATATAGTTAGCTATAGCTATAGTTAGAATTTGTGAAAGAAAGTCTTTCTTAGTATGTTTCTTATTATTCATGCACAAGTATGAGACATTAAAATCATATATCCAAAAGCCATGATATTCTCAGGTTTTGCAAGCAAACATTGTCAACGTGAGGCATTTAGCAAAATATGTATTTCATAAGTTTCAATAAAGTAAGCATACCTATGTACTGCAGGGAAACATTAGTTTTCAGTTCAACGCTTACCTTTCAGAGTTAAGAACAAGTAAAACACTCTTTACAGTTTTAGACTGACTTACTTCTCTTGCAGTTTTAAATACTGCATATGAGTAGTGTACTTGGAAGCTCATTGATTTTCATAATCTTACTCCTTGACTCATAAAAATTGTTTGCTATTTATATTAATATTCAGATGTTTCTCTGGAAGCATGAAAATGTTATCAAGAAACAATAAAAAGATTTTGGAGAAAAAAGTAGATAACGCCATGGCTGCTGTAGATTTTTGAAAAATAAGACCAGTCACATACATGACAAAGAGCAACAAAACATTAATTTTACTACAATTGAGATAAAGAAGTAATAGATTTCAGATTTCATTCAGATAATGTAAAAACATCTAAAGAGTAATTTGTAATGATATTAGAGTTTAAAAATTTTGCATCCTAGTGTAAACATAATCAGTCTAGGTAGTGAATGAGAGAGAAGAAAACAACAGACAGAACTTTAAAAAAGTGTGTTATAAAATTCTTTCTTTCTTCCAAACTAGACATCAAAGTAAAAACAACAAGAAACATGCTGAAAAACTTTGAGTACACTACAGTGGTGGCGATTTTTATAGATGGTCTTTCTATGTTTTTTGTTGATCTTCTTTGTACAGTCTCCTACATCAGTATTTTGCGCACTATGCATATTTCTTCTGCTGATAAATTTTGATTCCTACAATTTTACAATTGATCCAGATGAGAATCATCCCACTTAACAGCAAATGTTAGTTTGAATGTGTATTACTGTTTTGAACAAAAACAGTTACATAAAAATAACATTGCTATAATTAGATAGACACTAATAACTACATAGAAGTTACTGTCTTTTACTAGTGCTTTGTAACTTGAAATTACAAAGACCCCAAGAAATCTGGGTACTCTAAAAAAATGTAAATATATATATATATATATATATATATATATATACATACACATATATACACACATATGTTACCAAGAATATATTAACGCTATCTTCAAACATATTTTAAAAGCATTAGTAAGAAACCATGTCTTAAAAAGATGCTAATATGGATTTGAAGAAAAGTTTGCTTTGATGAATGGATATATAGGTTATGTTAGATAATATACAGTCCACAGATGAACAGAGATACACTGTCGAGAAAAGGCACATTGACATCCGCAAAATATATTTATTATCAAACAGAAACCTTTTAAGGGAAAATCAGTTTACCTAATACAGCAGTCACGTAATATAAGCATGTGGAAAAGTATCAAAGCTCACTACAATTAACAGAGTAAGGGGAATTGCCTCCAGACTACATATACAAAACTATAGTAAATACCATTGAGCTATGCTGGTGTCATACTTCAGAGCTGAGTATACAGAATTGATAACTCAGATAGCCTTACTGCATTGATACCTATCTAAGTATTAACTTTAGGCTTATTATAAGGAAATACACACAACAGACAAGCAAGGAAATTGCTTGGTTTTGGTCTGATATCGTACTTTTGAGGCTTGGTTGTAATCAGAATGCAGCACTATACTTGGGCTAGTCTCTCTAAATCCTTTTGGTGGAGAGAAGCAAGTGCTTCTAGACTGGTTCCTCTCATCTTAATGCAGACATGTGAAGTATTGAGGTGAACTGTGCCTCTAAGAGAAGCTGTGTCCTTCTGATAACTATATAGGTAGGTGTCTGCAGTCGGTCGGGGAAGTCTCCCTCACAGTCTGTGCTGATAATCGGTGTCTTTTGCCACTGTTTACTATATTTATGTTTTCCCAACCTGGGATAGATATTTTCAAATTACATGGAATCTATTAGTGAAAAAGTAATGTAACAATGGTCATCGTATATGAATATCAATGCATATAGTAATAATCTCATAACAATGAATTATGAAAATTATTATTTACAACAGCTAATTCTTGACATTTTTTTTACTAGTTATTACTTGAATCAGTGAAATATCTTCCTCTGTTTCTACCTTCTTCTCTTCTTGCACAGATTAACAACATCCGAAATACCGTAAGGGCTTAATTGCAGGAACGTTCATTCTAACCATTTTATGTATACCTAAGTAAAATTAACAACCATATTAGATCATGTAAAAGGCCAAAGTCTGACCTGAATTCTGTCTTTCATAATTCTCAGTAGTATATACCTAGTGAATACTATATATTAAGTGGTATTGCCTCAGCATACTTCTGCACCATGTCTAGCTTCTGTATCCTGTGCCTAAGATACTCCCTTCACCAGGGTGATGCAGAAACCTTCCAAGTTCTTTTCTATAGCTCAGCCTCCTGTAAAAGCAAGCAGAAAACCAAAAAGTCTAATGATTTATCAATTCAATAAACAAACACTAATATTGACAGCCCTCTTATACACAAACATTTTATTATTTAAAGTATCAGTAAAGTGACAAGATGCATGTACCACCCCTCTTGACGGACACACTTGTTTTCAATGTAACCTGTCAAAAAAGATGAATGGTTGAAGGAAAAAGGAGTACAGATTTGGCTTTTCCTGGATCACAAACAGGAAGAAGTTGACATGGTACATCACTGACAAAGCATAATATCCTCAGAAATATAAACATAGCTCTTGATTCATATATGCTTTCATAAATAACATTTTATTTTTTGTTTATGTCTTCCTTCTACCTGTGGCATATGAGTGCTGCTTTCCTCTAACAAACAAGAAACTACTTTGCTGCTATTTTGACAATTGGTCTGAAAAAAAAGAAAAAAAGAAAAAAAAACACAGAACCAAGTTTACAAGTGGTGTTTGAGATGCTTTTATTTCTTGGGTTATTGACTTCTTCATGCAAGATTTTACATTTACAAATTCTACCTTTGCTGTTGTTGCTTTTTCCCCTTTTTTACTGAATTATCAAATCTCCTTAGTCTTTCGTATCAAATGGCTTATGAGTAGCATGAATTTTTGTTAAATCTAGGAATAGTTGTAGCTATGTAACAGTTAAGAAACTGACTACCAGATTGTGCATTTAGATATTCATTTAGAAACTCATTTCTAATTCCGTTTGCAGATTGACCGTTTGGCTATGATCTGTGGCCCTTTATCAAGAATACTATTGCAGCACCCAGGACTGTGAAATTTTCCCCACAAGTTTCATTTTGTGCTCAAAAAAAAAAATGGGTTCCAAAAAGTGTTTCTAATATTCATTTTTGTCTTTATAGGAGCTCTGTATCCCCAAAGAGTTAAAAAAACTGTTCCACTAGTAGCAATCTATGTGAAAACTACTATGTTTCCTATAGAGGGAAGAAAAAACAGTCTCTCTCTAATAGCACATCTAAAGATCCTATAATTTTTAATAACTGAAGAATGAATAACACTCATCTACATGGCGTGAATCTCACTAGCTTCAGTAAATATTTAACTAACTCGGGATTTGATTATATATGTTGCTTTTTGTCTGTTCTGTTATTTTATAATAGTTTTAGAAATTTAACACAAAATACTAAAAAATAAATATTCCTTATTTTCCTGCTTTAGAAAGTATGTGGCCTTTTTTTTCTAATTTCCCTCAAGTTAATTTCAGATGTTTTAGTATCCACATCAGAGCTGTTTAAGATCTTAAACTGCATTCTGCTGAAATCAACTTAAAGGAAATGAAATTACTAGTAGGTATAAAGAAAACAAGTTTCTTTTAAACTTTACTGCTAGACATTAAGTCCCACTTAGGTCTTTTCATCAGTAAAGGACTGAAACCTTGTGATTCCTCTCAAAGAGAATAGAATTTAAGCAACTTCTGGACTTGTAGAAAGGTTTTCTCTCTGAAAATGGACAATTATACATATGCATATTATAACTGAGAGAGAGATACCTTGATACTCATAAAATTAATACGAGTTTTTGCTTCTTGACAAAATGTTTTGTCTGCACTTGTGAGAAAAGTGTTTTTCAATAATATCAAAAGTAAAATTTTACAAACAGACCATTATCATGTAAAATATAATAAAGAAATATATGGATCAAAGATAGAAAATCAAATTAAACTCCAAAGAGAGAATCATTACATAGCATAAAATACAAAAATAGAAACTAAATAAGTAAAAGAAAAAATGTTCTGAAATTAGAAATGAATGAAAGCAAATGTTAAGATTATGAAGAAAAATTATAAAACATTGCAAAATAATAGATCAGATGGAATCTAATATATTACATATATGAGAAAAATCATTATGAATGAAAAGAATGTTAAATTAAAACATTATTAAAGTTTTTCTAGTCTGTCCATTCTTGCTTGTTTGATTATCTGTTTCTTATTCTTTGTATGTTTCAGATGTTCAATTTCATCTTCATATATGTATTGAAAGAGCCTAGTTCATTTGGACTAGAATAGTAGGAGCAGATCTAGTACTATAAAAATAGACCCTCTATGATTATGTAGCAGCTGTGTAGTGTAATGATTTAGGAGTAAAACTAAATACATTAAAAACTTGACAATTAAGCAAGAAAATCACCACACACAGTTACCCAGAATTGGATCAGGACACAAATCCGTCAAATGCCAGGTCCAGACTGATCCCTATTCTTTAAAAGAGAACCTTCACGGTGTCTCCATAGAGTAATTACCAGACATTGGTCCAGCACTTCTCTGTGTGGAATGACTGTATTTCAGAGAATTAATAATACTGCCTTTCGTGAGTTTTCTCTAGAAGTTCTACATCAAAGACTGAGCAAACTTAATGATGTATGGTTTGAGAGTTGATGAAATCGTAGCTTCAGCTGATATGGCTTCAGACTGTTTCAGAAAGAACACAACTAGATGGATATGGCTTGTACACACTACAATACGTATGCAAAAAGAAGTGTTAAATCTATGGGTGTTCATGAAACCTTTTAAATTTTGTAAAAAAGATCAATACTAATATCCATAACATTTACTTACCAGTAGCTTACTATGTTTACTTCTACCTTCCACAACTTTATACACTAGGCAGAATTTTCCAGCATCAAGATCAGATCCTTAACTCAGCAAACTGATGACATTAAACTATGCTCTTACAGTTATTACCAAACAGATCAACTCAGTATATGGTCTCCAATACTTGGATGCACTTTTAAAGTGTTAATAAAATAACCTAGCACTATTTTTAATGGGAAACTACACTGTAAATGGGCATCTGTTTCATTTTCCATTTTAATGACAAAATACTGGGAAATACGAAGCTGAAAATTGGCACACAAACAACCAGAACAACAAATTATGTCTTTAAGACTAGTGCAGTTTGGTTTGTTCTTCAGTTAAGTTATGCCTCTTTCTCCCAAAATTTCACTTATCTACAGTCTGTTATGTTTAGGTTTAAATCACAAAACATGAAAATACTAATCTAAAGAAGATTGTGCAGTAAACATGTGTCTAATCTACATACATTTAGAAATCCACTTGGCTACTTTCCTGAAGCAGCTGTAAGTCAAGCAGCCAAACTGACGTGAAATCAAACCCAAGCTAATACACATTTCCTCTTGGTGGGTTTGCCACTATAATAATTGCTACCACAAGGCTTTAGGTTGGCACAGAACAAGGGAAAATAAGCATATACCCACAGCTTGTGTACCTAACTTCAGCTAGATAGTAGAAAGCTGGATGAAACTGAAAGGTAGATAAAGTACGATTCATATTTTGAGAACACTTGAGTAGGGCAGTTAATCGCCTTGGGTAGAATTCATGTTGTCTAGCTTTAGCCATCTAAATTCAAGTTGTTAGGTCAGAGCTTGTCATTTTAGTCTTTCAGTATTGTCAGCATGACAGCCATAAATATATCATACAAATTTTCAGACAATGTTTAGTCCAGAGCTGAGAGTCTTTGCAATAGCAATGAATAAGGAATAAGCTGAGATGTATAAACTAGCTCATGACTCTCCCTGGAGACTGAAGGGATCAGTCTATAGCATAATGCTGCAGCCATTGCCTCTATAAAGGCTCTTAGAGAACTGTTCAAATATGATACACAAGAGAGATTTCAGTCTTTTCTTGCAATACAATCTTTCCTGTCCTGTGTCTGATCTGAATGGAGTAGTAAATTGTAAGGTGAAGAACATTCCTGCTGAGAAAAAAGATTCCCTTGTGGAAAGACAAGATAAGAGGGTTATGGAACTTTAGCTCTCTGCAAATACCATGACATCCCCCAACTATATCATGGCTGCCCAAACTGATTTTCTCCTCTTCCCTTTCTTCATCTTCATTGTACCTGGAAACTGTTGTCACATGGTTTTCTGTTTGTCAAAAATTCAAATAATCATGTATTTTTATATTGCTGATTTGAAATTTACTTATATTCTAAGTAAAGGTTAGAAGAGGCATTTAGAAATTTTACAAATTGAAGTATTTTCTGCTGATGTACTTCACTGGATTTTGGAAGTGGGAAATTAACAGGCAGTCTGAATTTTGAGAAAAGCTAAATATGCACACACCTAAAAGAGTGCTTGAATTTTACTTTAAAAGACACTATTCTTGCATGAGAATTTTATCTTCTTCAAGTCCTGGGTTTAAAATTAAAGTTGAGTAACCTGAATTGTGTTGATATTGTTATATTTATTTTTAGAAACAATACTGTCTTCAGGGCATTAATATCTTGTCTGTGAAGGCAAATACACCCTCATTTGATGTTGATGAAGACATACATGTGCTTATATTTTGCTAATGATGTGTGGTGAAAGTTTCCTGGTTCATCCACAGTTTTTCTATCTAAAGGGACATGGCCAGAAGCACACTGAACTACTAGAGCAGCACTGGGCTAGGAGTTACAGTGCCTGGTGAGGGCTAGTCGCTTTTCTTTCTTTAAGAAGTATCAGGAAAGAAAAACAGTTCAGTCTTTGTGGACTGGTATACAGAAAGAGCAAGTGTAAAATAATAATATGAAAAAATAACAAATTGATTTAAATTCACTTAAAATGTCAGAGAAAATGTTAGTGCATTGTATAATAATTTTATTTGAAAGTCACTATGAAGATTTCTTTCAATACAATGGACAATTCTGTTTTTTTTAAATAAGTCTTCAATAGACTTGTTTTCTTCCAAAACAGAAAAAACTGTAAATCCTGTAAATGATGGATTATAATCCAGCAAACTCCTTTTATAATCCTGTGTCAAGGAAATCTAGCGGCTTATAGGCACAGGCTATTAATTAGGAACATGTTATTTAATTAAAGATTTAATTTTGTTCTTGACTGATATTTTTCAGGCCATAGTAGTACTAAACAAAAAGAAAAGAAAAGAAAGTATCTGAGTCCCGTAAAATCAGAGAAAACATGAGTTTTAGTTAGGGGTGGTGGCAGTTTCTGCAGATGTTGGGATGGGTTTTTTGTTGAGCTGTTTGGAGAGGAAAGAGAGGATATAATTTCCCTACAACTGTAGAAGACCCAAAAGACAAAAATGTGGTGCACCATACAGAATGTACATCAAAATTATACACATAAAAAAATTTTGTATACTGAAATACAGGTGACAGTGGCAGAACAAAAAAATTTGTATGAATGTGAATATGCAGTATTAACGTTGTTTCTAAGACCCTGTTTAAATCTTTTCCTGAAATAGTCCATGTGCTATTTATACTCCGTGTGTGCGTGTATGAAAGAGGATTCATCTCATTTTACATTAGCTTTCAAGAAAAATACAGATTAAACTGGAGAATGATGGCAGAACTTCTTGTGAAAAACCAGACACTTTATGCCATTTAAGAAATCTTAGGGCGTCCTAGTCATCTGCACAGGTCTAGCAGATATAATGCACAAGACAACTGGGAGACACAAGCACTTTCAAAGCAGCAGACAGAGGTCTGGTATCCTACAGGGCTCAAAATGACATTGGAAGCCTATCCTCAGGCAACTATATCTAGCCCCAGGATTCACAGGCAGTTAATAGAATTATACACTTCCTAAAGTACGTTGTCCCATGTAATTTGGACACCTATTTAGGACAATGCACATTTCTAGAGGTGTCTATTTCTTTGATAAATTAAATTGGTACAAATTTAGATTAAATGTTTGATTAAGATCATTACTAGGCACCTCAGCATCAGTGTCTGCCTCTTTGCTGAAACAAAATTTTATTCTACTCAATGCAGATAAGATAGTACCTAACCCTGAGGTCAAGGCCATTAAGGTCTGTCTATTAGTGCACTCAGGGTCCTGACGCTTGATGACAAACAGGAGCTTTTCTGAGCTGTTTATAGGCCTTCAAGCTCAAGGAATTCTCTAGCTATACTGATCTCAATGAAGTTGGGAGTGATTTAGCTGAGCAAATGTAAGTCTACTTAAGATGAGCTGAATAGTTTCCTAAACTTTATTAACTGTATTACTTAGATTTTCATCAGCTACAATGGGAATTAGACATCTACTTCACATCTTGATATCTCTAGTATAGAGACTTCAGCAGCGATATCTAAAAGTATGTCTTTTTTAGATATCTATCTATCATTTATTTATTTATTTAGATTTAGATATTTAGATAAAAGAACCTCATCCTAAATGCTAAGCACAGACTAAATGTTTGCTTATTTTACCAAGATGGTGTTTTTGTTTTTGAAGTGGACTAGTGGCTGCAGTTCTGGCTTTGTGGTGTAACGCAATGTGAGCTTTACCTTTACTTTGAAAAGTTCTGCAGAGCACATGGAATTCCAAATTTTGATATAAATAACTGCAAGGAAAGTAAAGCATATGGTTTATATTGACAACATTAATTAGAATCAACGTATTCTAAAATACATCTCCCTGTTACAAACCCACAGCCTTTCAGATGCATTTATTGGAAATTAAGTGGAAGCTGTAACAGAACTCAGGTGCTAGTATCACTTTGTGCTATTTGGCAGCACAAATTCAGGTCTACTCTACCTTATTTTGAGTAGACTTGAACTTACATTTCAATAGCTCAATCAGGCATTTTGGGGTGGGTATCTCGATTGGTAGAGTTGCTCATCTTTGTACCTATCCAATAATCAGTGGGATAATGAGGAAAAAATACCTTGGGAGTTCTGGTGGGAGATAAGGCTATAGCAGCCTTTTGTGCTAATGAACATTGCATTATTTATATTTATTTGAAAAAAGTCATTCAAGCATACTCTGTGTACACAGAAACAGTAACTGGAAGAGATGACAGGTGAAATTTGATGGAGATGAAAGCAAAGGGATATATATATTGGGAAAAAATAATAACCCCAACTATAATATGAAAAGATGGGCTTTGGTCTGACCATCATGTCTTACAAGTGAGAATTCATAGTTCTGACAGATGTTAAGCTGAAAATGTCAGCTTATATACAATACTTATGTAGTTTCCAAACATGGGTGTATTTTTCTGGTACCACACACTTTTTCTAGCTTATGTAAATAACAGTTTAGAATATATAAATTTAGCTTGCTTCATGCCCCATAATATTGTTCACTTACACATATAAGAGGAATATGTAATGCTTAGCAGTTGTGAAAAAAGAACCCTCAAAATAGTTATTAAAATAATATGTTATAAAGATTGTTAATAATTAGTTTAAAAGTGACAGTGAACAAAACAGGAAACATCATTATGCCACTGTATCCATAGTTTGCCTATTACCGTGTATAGTTCTGGCCCTCTCATATAAAATAATGTATATAATGGAAATGTTTCAGAGAAGGATAATCTACAAAGATATAGAAGCATAAGGAACACCTGAGTAGGCTAGAAAGAGACAACTTTGGAGGGGTTTTAAGGACAGCTGCAAAGTTATAAGTGCCCAAGACGAGACTGAATATAGATCAGCTGTTCATTATAAAAGAAAATGACTTGAGTGCACCAAATGATGTTAATAGGGGCTAAATTTAAATTGAACAAAAAGCATTTTTAAGTATGGGGGAGGGAAATGACATAGTAGAATAATGGCTGTCACTGTGAAAGGATATTTCTGATGCTAAATGTTCATGGGGTACAGGACAAGTATATGAAAGAGAAATTCTTTGAAATTTACAGAATACACAGATATATGCCAGCTCAGGAATATTAAACTTCCTTCCTAAACTTCCTATTAAGCTTAATATTTTTAGAGGATGTGGTGATATTACAAAAAGCTATCATATTTTACAGTCTGCTGTCATCTACTTGTGGCTACTATGGGAAAAAAAAATAGTCCTTTGGCCTGACTCACTAGAGTCATTCCTATGTTTATATGTACAAGAACAAATGTAGAATCTTTTTACAGATGCGTGTTTAAAAATGAGGTCTCAAATAGAAATCATAATTGGTCATAACTCTGAGAGGTCTGAAAACATCTGTTGCCCAACTATTTCCCAAAATACTATGCCAATTTGTTTTTTTTTTTTGTTTTGGAACTAGAGAAACATTGTGTAGAACTGTATTAAGTACAGTAAATTATTCTATTTTTCTAATAAAAGTTGTTACATTTTAAAATTTTTAAATTTTAATTATGTAGAATGTGTAAATCTTTGGACAACTTTCAGAGAGATGCAACTTTTTTCATTTCTTTTGTTTTCTTCACATACTTAGTCTATTTTTTTTTCTAATTCTTATATTCTATATCAGTATGACCATTAAAACAAGTTAAAATAGGAAAACTATATAATTCATTGCTAATTGACATGTCAGATATTACAATAATTAACCATTTTTATGTGACAGTGAATGTGAGTGGATCTTTCTACATATTCTTCATCTTAGGTACATAGTTATACTGTTTTCAGTTAGTGAATCTAGGAATGCCTTTCCATGGCATTTGGTGCAAGCTATATATCCCTACCGAAAATAGGCTTACTTTCGTTGCTCGCTTTTTGCAGCTCTTGAGAAGAGCCCACAGACCTCTTACGGTACAGGGATGATAACTCGAAATTCATCACTGTATGAAAATATTTTAACATTTTGATATAGAAGGAAAGTTAAATCCTTGGTAGTTATCTAAAATGTTTATGCAAACCTACTTCAGGCAGATTAAATCACATTCTGGATTACTATTATCTATTAGTATGTATGTATACATACCAAAACAGGCAGAGCATTGAAACTGCTTATTAATGTCAGAGTTTGCATTTCCGTGCTTTCAAAAGAGGACAATGCTTCCTGGATTCAACTTGGGAATGAATGTGAACTTGATCTTGAGGACTTCTTTATGGAACTACTTGCAAAATTACTGGGATTCTGCTGAGAATCAGGTAAATTTACTTTTGAGCTGTAGCATTAGACAGAAGGTCTAATGCCTGCTCCATTGCCCACTGCTATGAAGGCAGATGGAAAAAGGCCACTTCATGAGACAGGCCATTTCTCTGGTGTCAGCCACTGGCAGCTCTGTCTCTGTTGCCTAGCTCCAAATAAACTGTAGTACAAATCATAACAGATGTTAGTACAAATACAGCTTTATGCCCAGACAGTGCCTTATTCAGTATTTCTATTAGATGTACAATGAGGCAGAGCAATGTTGTGAATAGACCTTATGTCCTTCCCGACCACCCCAGCTCTTATACTGCAGTTGTTGCCTAGTATCATGCTAATGAGACCTGTGTCCGCACAAGTTATTCCTCATTCATAATGTGATTTGAAGTCTGCTCAGTTTCATGGCATTCTTTTTTTTTTTTTCCATGTATTGATTTCAGTGGACTGTGGATCACAGCAGTGATTTTGTGATCTGCAGTGAATAAGAAATTAGAGGTATTGTTTTATGCTTAGGACTAAATCTCTTTATATCTCTTTCAGCTATAGACTGTAATGTGAGTGAGGAATGTCACTTAGGTTATCACATAAGTCTTATTAAGAAACACTGGGTGACATACTTTGTCATTAGAATCAGTAAACCACCAAATTATGTGTTACAAATATATTACCCAAAGTGTAACTGATCCTGATTGCTACTGATTTTGATGTTTGCGAAATTATTCACTCATCAATTAGATTCTCCTTATTATTTTGTAAAGGATATGGATTCTTTTATTGTAGTTACTAAGTGAAATAATGAAATGGATACTAATAAATCAGAAATGGAAATAGAAAACAAAATTTCATGTATGTAAATATGTCCTGCCAAAGAACTGTTATTTCTGGAATTTCACGTTCAGTAAGCATCACTAACAAACTATTTGTTCATGCTGATGAACAGAAGCTAGATCTGAAAGTTAAACCTGTATAAACCTGTGTTACATATAACAATTTTGAAAAAAAAAAAAAAAAAAAAGTAGGAAAAAGGAAAATAGAGGATGAATTCATATGCTAACCAGAAAATTAGAGAAATAATGAGCTGTTCCCTTGTTGGACTTTTTTAGCATTTCAAAGCTAATTTTACATGTAAATCTCTAGCTAACATTTTGCCTCGATCTCTATTTCACATCACTACAAGATTGAAGCAGCAAAACTGAGACACAGTCAGCATGGTACTGAAATGTGAACTCATTTCTAAAAAGCTGTATATGGTATGTCAAAGCACAGTCAACTGACATTAGCTTAGTAAATCTGTACTGCATCACTGAACATTAGCTCTATTTCACCCATTATGGTGCAGCGATTGCTTATTGTGTTCCCAGGGCTCTTTTATATGAAAGAGCAATAGGACTGTCTGCCAAAATAGTCTTGCCCTATCAGAGTAGCTTTAATTGAGCTGAGCCACAGAACCCTGCCCAGTGCTATTACAGGAGCACAAAACCATTTGGTGAATGACACTGTATGAGATTATAGCTGTTAAGAGTATAATGGACAGTTACTTTAATATCCTATCCAACTAGGACACTATAAACATGTCCACAGGTAGTCGTTTTACCTAGTTATCTTGTTTCCTAAAACAGTGTGTGTCTGATGCTCTGTGTCTATCTTTTATTTGAAAATTACTGCTTGTTTTGACAGCAAGTGTTACCATTCTGTGGTCATGGGAAGGAGACAGAAGAGGTCATCTTCAACAAGCAAGCATCTATTTATTAAATTCTTTCTGCTTCTTTAGAGCAGCTACATAATCCAAGTAAAATGGAAACTGATGTGAATTAAACATTTTTTAGTATTTTTTTCCACTGAACATGTATTACATGTATTGATGATTCAATAGACAAGTTAAATGATACGGAAAATATTTTATTTTCAAGCATGTGAGAGTGGATTGTAAATGATGGCAGCTATAAACAAGTATAAATAGGCAACTGACAATTTACTTTTCTAATTGTTACGTTTGTGTAATTATGATAATTGAATATTAATCACTTCATCTAGGAACATTTCTTTTTAATTCCATATTGATCTACAAAGCAGGATATTAAAGACATCTCTGAAAAGAAACTAAACAATTGTTAAGTAGTACCTAGCAAGCTTATGTACATTTGGGTATGAAAAGAAAGAAACTTGATTAATCAAGAGCATATGAAGGAAAAATGTAAGCTCCTCCTGCAGCTAATGAGCATAGAATATAAATATCTCATCTCTTAGAAAAGTTATCAGAACTCTTTTTCATTTTATATCTCTAACAGAACATCAGAGAGTAAATAAATGAACAGATACAATGCTTTCTTCTCCTTTTCTGGCGATTTGCACATCCTGTGAATTCTATTTAATAAGTTTATTGGCAGCGAACTCTGCTGTGAATTCCGGCCGGTTGCCTTCTCATTCTACTTACGTTGTGGATAAGTGAAGCAATGGGTCTGCCCACTGCTGGGTTGAAGGCATGCCAGAGAATCATTAGTCGGTGCGACAACGGAGCAGCGCAGGGATTGATTTCCCCAGCTTCACTCTGAAGTGCTGAACAGTACAAGAGAAAAAAAGACAGGATGGGGCAGTCTTTCGAAACTGCTGAGGCTAAGGTGTGAGCTCCCCAGCACACGCTTTATAGCTAGTGGAGAGAAACACAGGCCTAAAAAACACAATTTGTCTTGTGTCTTTTAAAAAAAAAAGAAAAAAAAAAAAACAAAACAAAACAAAAAAAACCTTCCTGTTAGGATAAGATGAATCACTGTCCAGAAATGTCTGATTCTTTTGAAAAGATCTGACCTTTACCCACAGAGTGAACTAGAATGGGGGGAAACTTAAGCAACATTTTGATCAAAAGTAAATACATTTTTTATCTTCTTTAGGTATTTTTGTAGCAGCTAAAGCAAAGGGATTTTGTAGGAGTTCTTTCATGAGATGTAATTCTGTATCTGTGATGTGTAAATCCTGGTATCAACAATGTGAAAGCGCTGTGAGAAAGGCATTTATGCTTAGCTCATCTTTACTTCTCTCCAGGAAGGGCTAATAGGCATAGAGACTATTTGCTGGAAAGTCCTTTTTTTGCAACCTTGTTAGCCCTGGAAAAACTAAAACACCACTTGTCTGCAATAGGATCAAACACATCTGCTTTGTGAGTGTTCATCCAAAGAGATTATACTATAGCTGTGACGCTTTATCTCACCAGCCAGTGAGTCACCTCTTCAAGGTACAAATATACTTCCTGGGCTTGCTGAACACTTTCATCTCTGAGGCATGTCAAAAAGGAGATGAGAAGACAGAACACCCTTTTTGGATACAAAATACGTGGTTTATAATCAACTTATAATCATCACACGAGAGTTTAATAGGATTTTGTTAGTTCCCTTCAGATGTCACTGAGAGAGGCATCTTAATGTCTGTATATTACAGACAAAATGTTGTACAAAATGTTATTTTTACATGCAGATCTTATTCCAGGGAACATATTCTGGAACATACTTGATAAAGACGTAAAGGAAACTCACAGGTTTTAGTTAAAATTGTGCAAAATTTTGGTTAGATCTTATTGCCCACAAGAAACATTTTAGCCTAAAACAGCAATTTTGCCATTCATTTTTCTATGATTTTAAAGAGCTGTAAGTGAAGTTCACATCTTTTAAACTGATGTTTGCTATTGTACTCCTTCGTAAACAGCAAGGCTAGTGCAAATTTTTGCCAAGTACATAACATTATGGAATAAATAGATGTTAGCAACTCATCTGGAACTCATAGCTCTCTAATGGGCTAATCTACAATGAAATCTAAACAAATAATTAATAAATAGTTTATACACCTATAGTGCTTTTATTTTCTGAAGCACAAATCTCTCCACCTTCAAAGAATAATAGAAATTGATATTTGTTAGTCTTCATCTTTATGTATAGGAGAATGAGAAGACTGGGGGCGGGGGGGATCTTATCAATGTGTACAAGTACCTGAAGGGAGGGTGTCAAGGGGACGGGCACAAACTCTTTTCAGTTGCCCCATGTGACAGGACAAGAGGCAATGGGCAGAAACTGAAGCACAGGAAGTTCCTCCTGAACGTGAGGGGGAATTTCTTCCCTGTGAGAGTGACGGAGCGCTGGACCAGGTTGCCCAGAGAGGTTGTGGAGTCTCCTTCTCTGGAGATCTTCAAGGCCCACCTGGATGCAACCCTGTCTAACCTGCTCTAGGTGACCCTGCTTGAGCGGGGAGGCTGGACTAGCTGATCTCCAGAGGTCCCTTCCAGCCTTACTGATTCTGTGATTCTATGATTCTATGAAATGAATGTAGATAAATGAAATTTTCTAATAATACACATATGTAGGGAAATTAACTTCAGAAATAATACATACGCATATTTAAGTCTACATTTGAAAAGTCATAAAATAATCAGTAAATTCCATTTGTCTATGTAGCTGTGAGCAACTCTGGAATACCACATCTCTAGTATCTATCCGCTGAAATAGTATAAGCCAGCAGTTTGCTCTAATGGTTCACTACCCTTGAAGAAGTCAGTCCAATGCTACTGCCCTCCCTTGCTTCACTCTCATTCATCCCATCCCATTTCTTCTTTCTGCTGTGTCTCACATTCTCCTAATCATCAATGAATCATTTCAGCTGAGCTGTTAGAAAACTAATCATTTCCCGTCCTCCGCTCTTCCCATCCCTCTCCTTCTCTTTCTCCTTTTTCCTGCTCTTTCCCTCTCTCTTTCTAGTTATTTTTCTCTGAGCTACCAAGGGGTCAGCTGCACACCAGAGCTAACACATAGGGGCGTCTCACCCATAGAGGAGCATTGTTGCCACTGAAGGATAAAACCTTTGGTGGCAGCAGGATATTCAGCTGTCTTTGCTGTGTCAGGGACTCCTCTCTCCCTGACAGGTCTAACCCTAACCCTTGCCATACTGGACACTATTTTCTGGCTGTTTGTGTCTAAGTTAGGTAGGGCTGGGAGAGGTCTACAGGAGCACTCGTCATTGCTCTAGAAGGCTTGTAAGATGAAAGCAAGTAATGCTAAATTCACTGTAGGAAACAGTATGTGAAACACATTTTTTATCACTTTTTGTCACCAGGGGAACTTGTAGGTGCTAGTTGAACATCTCTGCAGGGAGAAATGGCATATTGCTCAATGTCAAAATTGAAATGCCAGCTGGGTGGCTGAGAATTATTTAAGACTTTGTGTGCCAGCTACTTTCTCTCCCTCTTTTATCCAAGTTTCAGCAATCTCTTCCAGCTGCTCTTAGGCTAAAAATGGATCCCTAGAAACTTCAGTGTTGCAGGCCTCTACATACTGGTCTTACTCAAAATTAGATTTGGCTGATGTAAGGCAGGTGGTGTCAAACAGTGAATTGTAAGTTCATTCAAATCTATGCAAAATAAAATACAAATACCAGAGATTCAAAAATTACTTTTTTTATCAATTGTTTTAGCTAAATTATCATGTTTTTACAAACCAACATATCTGGGGAAAGAGGTCATATCTTCCTTACAGATTAAACAGTGCAAATAGGCTCAGACAGCAGCATTTGTATTGTAGTGTCAGCATTATTTTTTGTCTCTTCCTGATAAAAGCAAGAAACAATGCAGGTCTATTTTCACATTGTATGGTAATATGTTACAAATTTCTTCTACTCATTTGTGACATTATCAAATTAAAATAATTTTCTCAATTCTATTGTTTTAATAACTTCTGCTTTGATTTCAAATCCACAAAGAAAATTAAAGAAAAAACAAGGGAAATACCGTTACAAGCTGATTGCATATTGTACCAGAGACTTCAATGTACAAATATTGAGAAACTGTTAGACTGTCAGACTTACAACAGTGAAAGAGCATGTGGATATTGTAGACCTAAGATTTTTGGAAAATTTATAGAAATAATTCCTTTCTATATAAAATAAGAAACTGTGATAGTCTTGAATATCACTGAATAACAACCATTGAAAAATATAATAAAAATTAAACAGAGGACCATTTCTTTGCAACAGAAATGACTTAGATTTAAAAGAACTTGGAAGTAGTGACCATGAGCTACTTCAATATATCATCATAACAAATAGCACTGCATAATTCAATAATACCAAGATATTTGATTTCAGGAAATTAAATTTGCCTGAATTCAAGAAGCCAATGAGAAAAGAGCAATACAATAAAATATACTAATTGGAAGAATTCCGGGAAAAATTCAAAAAGGCATCTTGAAAGATAAAATCTATATGAAAAACAGGTGAGTCAGTTATGGATATGCGAAGGAGTCTGTGAATTATTAAGGATAAAAAGGAAAGTGCTAGAGAGAAATAAGAAAAGCAAATAGGCATATTTAGGATTAGTGAGTATAACACTTGATAAGAGCTTATGAATGAAAATGACAAGCATGACTGGGCAACTTACAGCCCATTAATTTCCTGTAATTATGGCTTGATCTAAAGCTCATTGTGGCCAGCTGACGTTTTCTAATACCTTGTGGGTTGGTGATGGGGAGACAGAACCTCCCTTTTCTTTTTCATTGCCAAAGGTATACAACACTCCAGCAGTTCTTGCAGAGCAGGAATTAGGAGAACATGTTCCTGAACTGTTTCAAGGCTACTGTTTTTCGATGTGACAAAAAGTGTCATTCATGGCTTCTCAAGAAATGAAAAAAATGTCTATTCCTTTGTAGATGGTAAAGTATTATAGTTTGGCATGACAATTTTAAGACAAGTCTGTAAGTATAGTTAGTCAAAAAAAAGAGACTTTAACTCTTTTTTTAAAAAAAAAAACAAAACAAAAAAAAAAAAACAAAAACTCCATTTTTGTTCCAATTAAGTGTCAGGTGTAGAGGCAGAATGTAGACACAGACGTAGAATTCATCGCATTAGTGAGGCCACAATACACTGTACAAAGAGAGAGCAAAGAAAATATATAAGCTGTCAGGAATTCTGAGTTGCTGCAGAAAAATAATAGATTACCTCCACAAAGATGGTCCTTCCTTGACCCTAACTGCTGAAATAAATGAAGTGTAAATGCTAGCCTTTTCTGTGTGCATGTACACTTCTAGATGTTTTCTATAAGAACAAGTTTATCTCATCACCACTTCCATAATATTGAAGTATGGTAGAAATAGTACTAGCAAACTTAAATGAGTCAATGAAGTGACACAGGACAGTACCTGTATCCCACAGTGTAATATTAAACATGTGGCATATATTTGAGGGAAAAGAAGTGAAAAACATTCTCTAACCACACTAGAATATTACTGATAATATAAGTAAAGCACTGTCATCAACATCACATATCTTATTTGTCTGGGGGAGGAGAAAACACAAATATTTTTGATTGTCTATTTTGATAATTTTGGTTTCATTTGATGTATTTTGGGGTATATATATATACACTATATATATGTATACTGTATAAAAACAGTAACTTTAAAGAATTATAGGATTTTTTAAAAATTAAAATTACATTTAGCAAGTGAAGAACTGTCAATTCAGACTGAATTGGCTCATCAGTGAGTTTATATATAATAGACAATGTTTTATTTAATATACCTGATGTAGGTTACTATAGTGCAGTAAAAATGATTCTTTACTTTGTGGATGTAAATAAATATAATATTTTTTTCCCCGGTGGATTTATTCAAGAAATGATTGTTTGTTCTTGCTTAAAATATATCTGCAAGTGGTGACTAGTTCACTACCAAATGTCCTTGGAGGCCCTTAGTATGCAATCAATTTTTAATCAGACCTTGCCACTAATTTCAGTTGTAAGTTCTATTTAAAAATTGATGGTACAGAAAAGCTCCTAGCTGTAATACATCTCAATAATAACTGCCATCCATAATCCATACTATTCTCCTAGGGCAAATGTTCAGCAAGTAAGTAGTGATGCACATATACTTGCCAAGCCCATTGCTTTTCCTAGTAGTATTGTTTTTTGGCCTTACACATTTCACAACTCTGAAACACTGCTAGTCAGCTACTTTTACTGATGTCTTGCTGCAGCCTCAGAAAAGCAGAATTTAGCATGAAGTCAAATTTATTTCTGCATGGTAAGAAATAGCTTTGACACCATAATATTTTTAAATAGTCTTTTTTTTCCCCTGGTTTGAACTCCAAATTTCTTTTCTCCTTGCTGGCCATTATTAAATGAGGCTATTAAAAAAAAGTAATATAATAAGAATGTTCTCAGAATTAAAATCTTGAGATTACTTTAGAATAACTCATGAATTTTATGAGAGAAAAAAAAAACGGCAGAAAGAAGAGTAGGGGAGAGGAAAATGGAGCTTTGTGACAAACTAAATTGGAAAAAGTGATGAATTGTGGGTATTTTTATTTTTGGATCCTTAAATTCCAGTTGAAATTCTTATGCTGTCATTATTAGTTTTCTAGTTATATGAGAGATGAGATAGTAGAAAATGACTTGACATTTTTGTCTTTTCTTCTGACATTTTCAGGTTTAATTATGTGTTAATTAACTTGCAGTGGTTTTATCAGGCATTTGCTCCCCACATCTTTTATATTCCTATGAACCTCAAATTATAGGGAAAAAAGAATCTGAAATAATGTTTGAACATCCCTTATTATTATAAATCAAATTTTAAAACTATTTTATAATACAGTTCTAAAATGAGAAGCCATGTGCTTCTGAACTGTCTGTGTGAGAGTCTGTGATTATTCTTTTATAAGAAATTATTAGGAACTACTTACAGATAATATTTAATAATAACATAGGCAAAAAAGTTTTCTTATTTAAATATACACGATGTGAAAAATTAACTGCAGTATAAGAATCAGCTATGAATAATAGATTTGGATAATGCTTTGAAAAGACATCTTAGAATCCTTTGCTAAAATACTGAATTTTTATGTGTATGTGTATGTATAAATATATACCTATGCAACTTATTAAGATTTCTCTTTGAAATTAGAGCATGCTTTCAAGAAATGTGATCGTCTACAGATTATTGTAAGCCAAATTATAATTGACTGTGAACTCCAAGCATTTCTAAAGATTGTCTGCTAGTCATTCTGCTGGTAGAAAAAATAATTCATAGGCATTCTGGAAAACTGCACATTATAACTAGATTAATAAAACATACAACAGAATAAATAATAAAAAAAGACATTTTGTGATTCTAGTTATATATTTCAAGCTCTTCCTTCATATGTAAAGAATGAAAGAAAAAATTAGCTGTAATAGATATTTAGAAGCTTCAAGATGTTGTGGGAAAACTGCAGGAGGAAGGTGTAGAAGAGGAGGGAGGGAAGAGAATAGATTTCAACATTTACGACAAAGGTAATGAACTCTAAAATACAGATCTGAAAAAAAAAAAGTAGAGAAAGGAAGATAAAAGATGAAGATGCAACCAAAAGAAGAAAGAAACATAAAGTATTCAATCTTTATGAATGAAACATATTGTTTATGGCTCAGTAAAATTAAAATAAAGTTCATATTAGAAATTCTGGAGTTTCCTTAGAATATGACTACACTATTTCATAACTTACCTTTCATTCCTAGATTTTGGTCCCTGGTAGTCCTTCTTGCAAAAATATGGCTCAACTCTTTTTGCCTTTCCTAGAAAAACATCTAGTTCAAAACCATCTAATTCTCTCTGATGTAAGTCTAGCTATGGCTCTGAGATTCACAGGCATTTCAGACACAGTGCTGCCCAGAGGCAGTATGGGTGCCTTTGCCCTAAAGGTTCCTCTGCTTGCTCTCAGCAGCGGTAGAGCTGGAAAGTACCTCCACTTTTTCTTAGGCCAAACTTAAGGACATAGAAAACATATTCTGATGTTCATGCTGTGAGAAACATCACTCTGTGTTGTTGCGCAGGTGCTTTAATTTGGACACTATGACCTAAAAGAAAATTGTTAGGCCTGAGCGTATGAAATGAGGCCAAAAAGTGACTGAAGGCTTTGTAAGGTTGACATGATCACATTGCACCACTTGATCTGAGACAGATGTTTAGCTGCCTGTTTACTAGTAAACTAAGCAAAGCTACGATATAGTCTTGAGTGACCTCCTGTGATCATCTGTATTGCTTAACAGCCCGAAGAGCAAGCATCCCTAATGGAGAGCATTAGCCCCACTGCCTTATTCTGAAGGGCAAGAGAGTTAAGCTAATATGGACACAAATTAAACTGCTATTTGCCCTGGCCTTTTTCAGTTTACTCGCACATCCATAACCAAAAGAGTGATCCCTTTGACAGCACTTCCTTGCTGGACAGAGAAAGCAGCAGCTGTGCTTGCAGGGAAGCTGATGCTGTAATGGGGATGCAGCAGCAGCATGCAACTGGGATGAATCAACAGAAGCAATACTGAGGAGGCAGCTGTCACCTCCTTAGATCCCTGCTGATGTTACTTTAGGCTGAACACCATCGCCATCTCCTCTCAGTGAGCATGTAGGAGACTCACAAGTCAGTGGAGGTCATGGTGGTCAAAGGACAGAGAAGCAATCACAGTAAAGCATATCTTAAATAAATATATAAAGCTAGGAACCATTAACATTGACTTATAGGATGATATAGAAATGAAAAAAGCAGAGTAAGAATGCAGCCATGAATAATGTTTAATTCTCAAATACTTTATTTAATGATAGGTAAGCTATATATTAAGGAGAATATGTAACTTAGAAATTGCAAATAAAATAAAAACTAAATAAAAAAAAGTGAAACAAAAAGGGTTCTTCAATACTATAAAAATTAATTACATGTTGAAGATAATACAGTACTACCCCAAGTTAAATACTTTAATGTGATTTTCAATAAAATTATTGATGTTGATCATTGAATAGAAGTACAGAAATTGTACCAACCCAAGGAATAAAGAGCACAGTCTGCAGCAGTAAACCATGAATAACTGGCTCATTAATCAGATATAGCTAACACTCAATGCTTAAAAACATCTTGTACCGAAGAACAATTATATATTAAATATATATCATAAAACAGTGAAATGAAATGCAATATGAGTTGGTAAAATGTAAGCATTGACATGTTTTCTAGTATCTTCTTTTGATAAGATGATTTATTTTCTAGATTAATGAAATGCATTAGGTCCTACCTTTCTTGACTTCGTTGAGTGTATTACCAGAAGAATTACTTTTCATTATAAAGAAGATGAGCAATAATAGAACTATAAAAATTAAGAATGCATTAAAGAGCAGACCAAAAAAAAAAAAAAAAAAAAAAAAAAAAAAAGAAAAAAAAAAGAAAAGGAAAGAAAAAAAAGACATCTGACATACATTGGGAGGGTGAACACTGGGCTGAGGAAAATTGTGATAAAATTGGAAAAGAATCAATCTTTGGACAGATCTTATTAAATATTTTGTATTGATTACTTTGATAGTAAAGTAAGAATCTGCTAATGCAATAAGCAGAAAAGGTGCATTTATAACCTGCAACTAAATGTTAGTATCCTAAGGATGAAGGTGTCATATGTGAAAATCTAGACGTCTACATGATGATGGTATCATTCTAGGATGATGTAGAATGCAGTACTTGGAAAATAATACTAAATTCTGCTATAAGGTTTGAGCTCATAACTGAAAAATTATTTAGAAGGAAGAGGAAGTGGAATAGTAATGTGTGGTGAAGCTGTGAAAAGCAAATATTGTTGTAGGATGTATCAAGAAAGATAGTTAAATTAGAGATAGTAGACACTGATGAGATCTTATCTGAAGTAAGATTTATAATTCCATTTGATAATGAGAAACCTGATTTCAGACCAAAGCAGATAGAGATAATGCCACTATAATGAGCAAGTAACTGTAAATATAAGGGGTATATCATGGTTAGCCTAGCAAAGAAAGCTGGCACTAAATATAATAGTTGTTAAAATTCACTAAGGGAGGAAATGGATAGAAGATAGCATCCATGAGGGAGAGAAAAGAGCTATTCAAACTAAGATCAAGTATCAGAAGGCTATTCAAGTTGACACAATATTGACAGAAGAACATAAGAGTATAGCCTAAAAGTAACAAATATGGGTGTCAAACTAGATATTTATTTTCCTATCTTTAAAACAACACAGTTGTGGAGAAGCGGGCTGTTCTTGAAAGAGCATGAACAAAAAATGAAATACTTCTTAAAAATCACTTCAATCAATTCATGCAAAAGAGATCAGCAACCTGGTTTCACCAACTGAGGACGTTTTATTCAAGTACCCCATCATTATATCCCTTGATATTGCTCATGTGGTTTGGTTGGTTGGTTGGTTGGTTTTGATACAAGTATTAAAAGGGGATTGTAGATATATCAACAGGAGAATATAGCAAGGTAGAGGCATCACATGTTATACCTTCTAAAATAAGTTCTCATTTTCTTTATTACACATTCATTTGGGACTTTTTTTTATAAATAGATTAGATATTTGTCCTAACACAAGGAATAAAGAGTTGTTTTTCCTTGCTATAGCTTTATTCTTGTCAGTAAGACTTTTATGTTATTTTAGCTGAAATACTTGTAAAATTTTAGCAATAAAATATATATTGAGTGCTATAAGAGGAAATCTGGAGAGGTATATACCTTGGCTTATTTGAATATGATAAGATACTCTCTAATTATCAGAGAAGCAGAGGCTAATTTCATGTTTCTTCAAAGTAGAACTGAAACAATGGAAGTATATGACAGTATTTTTATTTTTCTTTATACAGACCATTCTTAAATAAGAAAAAATTACAAAGTCTTCAGAAAAAGAGCTTTGTGCAACATACCAGAAAAAAAAAATACACAAATAGCTTTAAAACATGATGTAAAACATGTACAAAGCAGTACAACGTTACTTTATCAGCAACATTTGATATCCATCCAAAATTATATTTTTCAAAATGCCAGGTAGCAGTTTAGGGTACTATCATAGTAAGTTCTTAAAAATACTGTAAACAAATGCAAACATAAAAATATTTCTCAAATTCTTATACATTTTATGATGTTGTACAGGAAGAAACTCTAAAACTCTGATCATCTTCCTACCTTACCTCTAAAAGTGATAAAATTTTAATGCTGAAAGAGATCTCAAGTGGCCTTCTTGTATAAGGTAGAATTAGTCAACAGTTATATCGTCCATGGTAGATATTTTGAATTTGTTCTTAAAGAAGTTTGGTGATGGAGACTGCACCATCACCCAAGGCAAGTTGTTCCAATGTACATTATTATATGTGTCAGAAAGTTCTTCTTAACGTGACCTGAATCTTCCTTGCGATGGCTTTAGTCCATTAATTCTAAACAATTCGTAATAGACCTGGAGAACAGACTGTGATCCTCCTTAGTTTTATCTTTATCTATTTGAAGTCTGTTACCATGTCCTCTTCTTTTCTTCCCCTCTCAATCCTTTGGCTCATCAGACTTTATATTTAGTCTAAATAAATGACATTCTTTCATAAGAGTTCCTTAATCATTGAATCAGAATTTTGTTCTTCAGTTGAAAGCTTGCCACAGTAATTTTCCCACTCTTTATGTAAGATGCTATCCTAAGCAATGATACTTCCTGATTGAGCAGGTTGATAACAGCAATCAAGAAACATCAGACTCAGCATAGTCTTTGCATACGAATAAGCATATGATAACTGAGACTTCTGAACAGATTTTGGCAGATGAATTCCAGAACGTCAGGAAAAATATAAAAGATTGAAAGAATAATACTCATTATAATTAAATAAAATAGATGATGAACAATGAATAATATGATGGGATTGACAATTGGGAAGCAAACTACTCGTATTTCACAGAAATTTAAAGAACTAGCTTCAAAGCAATCTCTAAAATTTTTACTACTCAGTCAAAATTAGGAAATTGTTCTAGTAAAAGTGCCAAGCCAAGGCATTTTTGTTTCAATTCTTATCAATAACCCTTTCTACATCTTAGGTGCTATATATTTGATAAGGAATTACATTCTGTTTTTATCAGATTCATTATACTTAATCCACTGCCAAAAAACTTTCACTCTGTCGTTGGCATAAGCATTGATTTTTTTTTCATATTTACCATCATCACAGATTAATAAATTAGCCAAATTTGTTGACCAGCATAGACAAAAATCAACACACTGGACGGATCAAAAGAAATTTATCGTACATTTGGACCTGAACAGCCCAGCTTATACTCTTAAGGACTACCTCTGTTCTTCGTATATGATGTATCATTAAAAAAAGGACATATATCGTACATGTTAATCAATAAGATTGGGGAAAGTCTACTTTTTCAAAAGCTACTTTTTTAAATCATAAGAGGGAATAAATGTAGTGCATTGCATTGTACTAGCCCAGCAAACACATGGAAATTGAGACCGCAGCAGGATAGGATCCAGCTAGATTATCCCAATTCTTGAATATTTCACTTGTCTGAAGCTGCAATGAGTCCACAAATAAGAGGAGCTGTTATGTCATAGAGCATCTGACAAGATAAAGCAACTTCACAAACTTTTTCCAGGGAACAGAACTATCCATGAGTGTAATCAGCCATCAACAACGCAGAAATAGATTAGTGTTTGCTATACATCTGTCAATCTTTTTGTTCAAGTATTTCATTATAGAATTTGTAAAGCAACCTGCTAGAAGTACAGTGTTTGTGCTAGTAAAGAGCAGACAATGGAAACTTTAAAACCTTAAAATTGTGGAATTTATTTCAAACATTTTCTTGTTTTCAGTATGCGATGGGAATACTTGCAGGAAAACTATGCTGGCACAGTGGAATGGAGAGTGATGCCCATAGGTGATACCCATGCTAAGATTGCTTTATAAATTGGGACATCCTTTAATGTCTCATTCTTTCCGAAGGAGGCTTTATTGTGCACAGTGAAATTCTGCTATACATTGGAGTGATAGCTATACTAGTACAAACTCTCAATATAGGTCTAATTTACATTATGCAGCATATCTTAATGCAAATGGTTTTGTAATGGTTTGAGATTTGCCTTCTTTAAATAGTCGCATTGATGCATCCATGCCAATCAAGTAGTTAAGATTCCAGTGTAGGCATATCCATAAGTATCACAAAGTCATATAAAATCTCTGAATATAACAACTTGAAAATATGAAACTAACTTTTGCCAATCTGAATTCCCTCTCACTTTAAATTTGAGAGTTTTTGCTTACTGCATAAACCCTATGCAGAAATCGCAGAATCAGGGAATGGTCATGGTGAGAAGAAAGCCCTGGAGATAGTCTAGTCCAACCCCTCTGCTCAAGCAGAGTTACCTTGAGCACATTGCATAGGATCATCTCCACACGAATTTTGAATATCTCCACAGAAGGAGACTACACAACCTCTCTGGGCAAGATGTGCCAGTGCTCTGTTGCTCTCACAATAAAGAAGTTTTTCCTCATATTCAAGTGAAACTTCTGAATTTTCACAATACTAGAAAAATTTAATTACCCATGCTTTTGAGGGCCTTTTTCCCAAGTCACATACATCAGAAGAGTATTCTGTAAAAAAGCTGCAAGACTAATATGTAAGACAAGTTTTATTCAACACTTCTTGTAAAAACACATAACAAAATGATTTTACTTTCTCTGTAGCAGAGGAAAGCCATATAAATAAAAGAATTCAAGTTGTATAGAAGTATTTTTCTACTATTTATGGGGCATGTATTTTATATGATGTATGAAATAGTTTAACTTGATATTGTACAGAATTAGAACATTAGAAGTGTGTTTGATCCTTTGCTCTCTTCCACTCACAAGCTATATTTTCAATAGAAGCTGTAAAACCTGTTTGTCATAGGGAGTGGAAAATGTTTAGTGGATCACAATATCACCCTCCGGACTAAACATCTGTTTTATAGTGTCTATGACCACAGGGGGCTGCAGTTGGCTCAGATGATCCTACCAATCACATTTTCCTATGAGTTTACTATTACTGTCCTCGGTTTTTAATCTATTTTACCAGATGTTTCGTAGGAAAATATTCAAGTGTTTCAAATGTTTGAAAAGAGGTGAAAACACTTATTGGTATAGATTGAATTTGATGTGATATCTCATTAAAACATGACATATTTATGGTACCATATTCTGGGATTCATGTGCTACAAACACACAGAAGTTTGATGTTCCATTGAAATTCATTTCAGTTATCATTCCTTTGTCCATGAGAGGATATTAGCAAAGTTAATCTACTGAGCGGTTATCATGCTTCACTGACTGTCTGGATCCATTACATTTGCATAACTTAACATATTTCTGAGGGTGGCTGAAACTTCTAACCACTTACAAAAGAGAAAACAGTGAGACTTTACAATGGATTGTTCATGAGAAATCTAAGAAGTCATTACAGATGCAGCAAAGTGAAAAGGTTGAGTATTATGCTGTTTTGTCTCCTCCTCTTTTTATATTGTTTGTTTTTAAATTAAGGCAGTATAATGACAAGAAAAAGCTCTTCTAGCTGCTTTTTCAAAGCTCAGGAGATTGTGCTAGGGTTTTTGCAATTTTGTGGTGGAATGAGTCACAATATGAAAACAACTGTACTCATGAAATTGCGCATCAGATTGATTTTCCCAATAGCTTGGTTTCCTGACATCCATAGAAAATGGAGCTTTTACAGCTATACTACCAAATTTTCAGATATAGTCACTAGAAGCTGGATTTATTTTTATGCTCATTATAGTGATACATATCTAATTAAGCTGTCCATCCTCTATAAAGTGATAAATTACTGTTGATCCATAAAAAATACATTATCTCCATCCACCATTTTACTCACTCTGAACAATGAAACAAAAGGTATACACTTTTCAGATTGTTACCTTCTGTCCTTGAACACAAAATCAAAAATATATATATATTTTGAAAAGAGATTTATGGGAAATTTCCATATTTTGACTTTTAGTTTCGCTCTGAATTGGACTTGACAGATAATCTGGTTGACTAAGAAGCCTCCAGGAAGATTCAGATTTTAGCCCTTGCTCCAAAGAATGTTTATCTACCTTTGTCACAGAGCAAAACGCCTTCAGAAAGAGAAAATGAAAAGTAGCTCAGAACGTTGATTAGGACAATGACTAGAATCTTTTCATAGAGGTCACTGTGTGCTTCTGCATTCAAAGTTAGATGCATGTGGTACTTGAGTTTGAATTAAATGAATGATCTGATTCCACTGTATTTTGAATAGATCATTGTGCTTTTAGTGAGAACACTTCTTGTGTTAGTCCACTTCTTCAGAAAACATGTTCTATATACATATATACATCTCTAGGAATCATTTAAAATCAAGCCTTCTTTGTATGAGAGCTTTGTATACAGCAACTAGATGTATTTCTTCATGATCACCGATTACCATGGTCTCTATGTCAAAATTTAGTACCAGTTAGGTGCAAATCACTTAAAATTCAAACTCTGAGACTGTCAAAGAGATCTTCATAGAATTGAAAGAAGGATAGAGTTAGGTCTATATAGTATACTAACTCAGTGCATTATATAATACCATGCTGATGTGTTCAGGAGAAAACAATATTCTCTGAAAGCAGACACAGTAGTACAAGTGAAAAGTTCGTGTACAAATGGTCTTTCTGTTAATTGATGATTAGACATCTTTGAGTATAAATGTAAAGTATACATGCTACATTTTTCTCAAAGATTTCAAAACTTCAAAAATATATTCAAAAATATAAATATATTTTAAAAGATTAAATATTTAAAACCCTTTAGAAATCAACTTTGAGGAATAACTAAAATTATTTCACAGTGCACAGAAGGAAGCTCTCCAATACATCCCTCCAAATATACTGTAACACAGTCAAAATGTGGCTATTATGGAGTTAAAAGAGCCAATTTCTTAAAGATACTCCTTACTGGAGTATTCTAATCCCTTATTTTATAGCATCACAGGATAATTCAGTGGAGGAGGAACCTCAGCAGCTCTGCTGAGGAACCTCTAGTGCATAGTCCTGCTCAAAGCAGAGTTATAAGATCAGACCATGTTGCTTAGGGTTTTTCTCATATTCTTTTCTTCATGGAGATCCATCTTCAACAGGCTGAAGAGCATTAATGCTATCAATGTTACAAGTCACAACCTATGTGAGAGTGGAACTGAGAAGAGACTATCATAAGAACTCAGTAAGGTGATTCTAACTGATAAGTTCTACAAAGACCAGGTTTCATTCATTCATTCATTCAAAAACAACAACAACAAAAAAACAACAAAACACATCTCTGTCAATTTCTTTTAAATAATGCTTATAGGCTCCTGAAACATGTGCCTGAAACTGGTGATGTTGCGTGAATAGAGACAGCCCTTTGGCTTACTTGTTTTCCTATAATACTTCCAAGACACTCTGCTTTCCTTCATGGACTGTATAAGAAGAAAAAGCAGGTTAAGTCAGCATATTATATGCCCATTTCTGGACCTAAAGTCTGAAGTTACACTACTTAACTTTTAGATGATTCTTAAAAGCTGATTCAAATTACCAAGACTAGAACTAAACTGTGAACATGAATGTGAGAGGTGCGAATAGTTCTTTTTTATTTCCTTTTTTGTTACTAAAATCTAGAGTCTACATTTTATAGTGACTTAGATAACATGTTACTTTGAACAAAAATAGATGAACACCACAAAAACACAGCTGCAGGGCTCTTCTGGCTATATTGTTGGTGCCCTTGTGGAAGAGCAGCAGTGAGTAAAAGTCCAAGGGCTGGACAAGCCTTGGCAGCAGAGCTCTCTAGACAGCAGATCAGGTCAGCAATTGGGGTTTCTGTCCCCCATGATGGGGAGTCTCCCACTGCTGCCGCTCATTACTTTGACCCCATGTTGCCGTGAGGCTCCTGCTCAGCCACTTTGTTGGACAGAGCTCCTAGCCCTTCCTTCACACTGAGCCTGTTTGGTAGGATGGAGAAGGAGCCAGAAGTCAGGAGCTCCCTGCCTTCCCCACCTTGTGAGTTCCCATTTCATAGAATCATTGAATCAGTAAGGTTGGAAGGGACCTCTGGAGATCATCTAGTCCAACCTCCCTGCTCAGCAGGGTCACCTACAGCATGTTAGACAGGGTTGCGTCCAGGCGGGCCTTGAAGATCTCCAGAGAAGGAGACTCCACAACCTCTCTGGGCAACCTGGTCCAGTGCTCTGTCACTCTCACAGGGAAGAAATTCCCCCTCACGTTCAGGCGGAACTTCTTGTCCTTCAATTTCTGCCCATTGCCTCTTGTCCTGTCACACAGGACAACTGAAAATTTGCCACCCAAAGAGCACAAGCTCAGCTTGTGCAGTTAAAAGTTCAGGTTCTTGTCTCTGTGGGAGCTCAGAGAAGATCCTGTCTATCTCATTTTCATTTCTGTGACCAACCAATAAACCCTTACAATGGGAGAAGGCTCAGAGGAGATGGGCAAGGGTGAGGTGCCCATGAAGCTCAGGAATAATGTAGGATGTGACTGACCACAGCTGTAGCACAGAAAGCTGACTTCATCTCAAGGCAGAGGGGACCCAGAGGGTGGCCTTTGTTTTAAATGAATAGCTATGTCAGTTGAATAGATCAAGGGGTGTAAATGTTTCTCCCTGAGTTCATCAAGAGAGTGTGAAAGTCTCCCTGAGTCAGCCAGACCAGCCTGGGAGGAAAGTGTATATGTGGCTCAGCCCAACAGAGAGGATGAAAACTGAACAACTAACAGAAGAATTTCAAAGAGAGCAACGGGCTTTAGCTGGCTTCAACCCACACATCCTTTCCCAGGGATGGGGGATGCCCAGCGTTGGGACAGTGATCGTATGGAGACAGGTAATGGGGATCACACTAGCATTGCGATTGAACTGTGTATTGCAATTGCAATAGTTTGCTAAGTGTAACATACGCTTGTATTGTGATTTCAGTAGAGTGTCATATCACTGCTAATTCGAGAACACCAAAAAGCATCAAATATCTTCAGAGAAGTAAATTTTGATATTAAACATTACACCCTCCATGCGTGTAGAATCTAAAAGAACCTGGTCAGAGAGGGTTGGACTCGAACAACTTCCTCTAGCTCTGCGCAGCCTGTTTACTTCCTCTAGCTCTTTTCTCAAGCGACAGGCCCAGTTGTTTCCTGCGCATGCCTCCAGAGGCAGCGATCCACCTCCGCCTGCCCCAGCCCCCGGGGAGAGGCACCGGGCAGTCCCTGCAGCCAGGCTTGGTGGCTGTGTCCTCCCTCTGAGGGTAGCTGTGCTGTGCCAGAGCAGTTGCCCCAGCTGGTAGGAGCCATCCCCTGTGGCCTGTCACCACCACTACTGATCAGCCCCATGCTGGCTTCAGCAGAGCTTCTGTCCCCGCTCCATACTCACATGCTGCTGTCTATGTTAGGTGCCTCCGTTAGCTGTGCTTTTAGTTTCTTTTACTATCTTTAAAATGAAGGACACTGTATTAACAAATTCTCTCAGGTAGCTGTGCAGATCCTAAATTCCTCTCACAGAGCATTTTTTTATGAATTATTGAACCCAAGATGCATTTTCTACTCTAGTCTGTACATGTGAGGTGTAAAAAGGTTGATTTTGCACTATTAAACTATTGAATTTAGGTCCAGTCTTCACCAAAACCATAAATCCCCATTTATTAAAATCTATAATTTGGTCACGTTCATTGTAAGTCTATTGGCCAGTTCCTATCTTGACTAGTATCCCCTACGTTTGTAGAAATCACAGTTTTAGGCCATTATAATTTGCATACCTGTTAAGATAAAATAAAATAATTTTGTCCTTCCTCACTACAAATTCTGTAGTAAGCTAGGAGAAACTCAGACGAACTGAATGAATTTTACTCTTTTGGAAAGAAATTAAAAGTCTTTAGAACACAGTGAACACTAGAACTAATTTTGTTTATTGATTGCATGATCCTTTCTTTATTATTATTTTTATTATTATTTCTTTTGATTATGTAGTAAGTGAGGAGAAAATGAAAACAATGTTTTATAATAAAACCTCGTGACATAATCTGAATTTTTGCACACAAATCATAATAATTTCATTGAGCTCTCAGTCTAACACTTAATCTTAGCTATTATGTCTCTATTTAACGTATCCTCAGTGATATTATTATGCATATATTTAGTAATTTCTCTTAATAAGTAAAGCTGATTGAAACTTTTTTCCCATATCTTTTGCAGTAAAATAATAATTCCATATCTTTAAAATGTATCATGGGAATGTAATTATTACATCAACATTTTCTAAGATGAAATGTTGAAATAGCTTGCTCTGATGCATTTTAAGCAAATATTCTATGGGGAAAAAGCAGACAATTTTGAAGTATTAAGTTTGGTAATAACATTTCTCTACTCCTTGAGATTTTGAACTTTTAATCATGATTTCTGTCTAATCAACATTTTAAAATTCTGGAATCTCAGAAGACACCATTTTATATCTCCCTCAGCTTTATCTTTTTAAAAAATATATCTTCGTCAGATTAAAAAATTTCAAAGAAATACGCAAATGTGTACAGAAATGCGTTATTTTCTTTATCTTCCTATATCTGGATTAGTTACAAGATACTTGAAGGAGTGAGAGGTCTGTTTATACACAATCAGGTACACAGAATCATTGTAATCTAAATGAAAGAAACTGATATATAGTGCTGCATGAGTCCCTTGATTTTCATTCTGACAAAAAAAAGTCTCACAAACTTCAGTCAACAGTAAATTATGTCCCTTCTCCCAAGTTAAATGTATGTATATATATATGTGTGTATATATATACTTCAAGGGTTTAATAAATATGCAGTCTTTTCACAAGTAGATGCTATCACCTAAACTGCAATCAATCCAGCAACTCAAAAATCACACCATATATATTTTTCTGGTTTTGCAGCCTTACGCACTGTCATTATCATCACTGCATCTTTTTGTCTTGGGAAGAGAAGTGCTAAGGTGATTGAAATGAAGGGTACCTCCAAGTTTATTGCAGACAAAGATAGCCAATGATTGATTGTATACGGATTTTGTTAGTTCTGGCAGGTGACAGGGCCTTCTGAAAGTCTATAACAGACCTTCAAAATTAGTGATCATACTCAGTTAATTTAGGACCATCATTAAGGTGAATATGATCTACAAAGACTAGTGTAGTCACAAAAGGGAACAAAGTCAGCTTTGCAATGTCTAACATTTAAATGTCCTAGGAAAAATGGTCAAATTAATGGGTGTTGTCATGTACTGTTCAAGGTATAGGTGTCTGAGTCAGTTCTGTGCTTCACAGAAAGTGGAGATGATGGTCCTTTTTTTTCACTCCTTTACTTAATACCCAGTTGATACAGCACTCACGTCTCTAGCTTTGATTCCAATTCCACCCTCAATGTATTTGAGTGAAGGTTAACCATTTTGGAAGATAAAGCTCTGGCAAATACGTGTTCCAAGTGTCTCTGAATATTACCCGGTGAAGCTGCTTCTTTTTGCATAAATATTTTGTTATTCTTTGAATTAAACGCTCAGTGGCAATCAGACTCTGGAACATTCCTTGAGAACCCATTCCATAACCAGTTTGAAAACTTACCCTTTAATATATTTTTCTTTCAAAATTTCTATAAAAATCTAAACGAACCATTAAAATTTCCCTTTCTATAATTAATTTTGCAGTCATCTACAGGAAAACAGTTATGCATAGTTCATAATGTATTAAGTATACTAGCTGAAGGACTGAACTGAAATTATTCATTACAGTTCAGGTCCATAACTTGTTGTAACATTTTTTGTTGATAGCAGAACACATACAGTAACCTGTTGTTTGCTTACTGGTAGGTGAGACTAACAACCGTCTTCCTACTGAGCTTGTATTAGGATAAATACAGAATTATATATGATGTGCCAGATTCACAAAAATAGCATCCATGTACATATAGAATTATAGAGATCAAAAAAAGGTTCTTTTTACTAAAAAAATACATTCTGACTGTAAAATGGAAATTGTCACCAGAACATTATTTCAAAATTATTCTTTTTTTTCTTAATGTGTTAGAAGAGAGCTTTTTCATTCTTCCTTTCTTTTTAATTCATTTTCCAGTGAGCACTGGAAATGCTAGTAGCTAAATAATATTTTTATAAACATTTCAACTGATCGTTTAGGTAGAATGTTAATCTTGCTTTTCCATATAGCTAATTGAAAGAAATAAATACTTTTTTTTTTTTTTTTTTTTTTTTTTACCTTCACATGTAGTTTGCACACCTATTTTTGATGAGAGGAATAGTCATATAGAGATCACCACTGCAATAATAATTTATTTTAAATTAAAGCTATTTACAATTAAACTATTTTAAAATCTTAATTTTTATATTATTATAAATATTCAGCATGATCTTGTTTAAAAAAAAATAAATCATATCTTACACTGGATACGGGCAAGATCTTCTCTTCAACTTCTCTTCATGCTTAAACAGGAAATATATTTAAGGCATACCCTAGCTGTCTTTATTAGGCTTAATATAGTAAAAATAAGACAAGAGAGTAACAAAATATATATAGTTTCCATGGCTACAGAGTGAAAAGGAAACTATGTTTGTTATCAGAACTTGGCCTGTTCTAATTATGCACACAGTAGATTATTAGTTTAGTTTAGCTCATGATAATCAGTAATCTGTATCCACTTTAAATTTAAATATAGATTAGACTGTACTTAGTACAAAACTTCTTTTATTATATTGAGTATTTTTGGAAGATTTGTTAATTTGCTAATTATTATGTATGTGTATGCCCTTTCACATGCATGAAATCACAGCTAAATGATCTATTTGCATAGCAAAATCTTCTGTTTCTCTCCTATATTAAAAAGAACGCAACGAGAAAGTCAAGTGATTTTCCAGTTCTACATCCTGAAGTAAAAAGCAAAGTCAGCTTCCTTAATAACAAGAATATAATAATAAAAAGGGATATGAAAGGACATCTAACATCCCAAAGCCTAATTTTGAGCTTTAGGTGGAATAACCATAAAACTGTTATAGCTAGGGATGTAGAAGAGTAACACTGGACTAAGTAAGGCCAACACAGGTCCTTCAAGCAGATCAAGATTATTTTGTAAGCCTCTTTTCATCTGACCAAGAGTCAATGCACAGGTCTTAGACTGAAACCTTATTATTTTAAAATTACTTAATAAATAGCTGTGTTAGCAAAAAAAAAAAAAAAAAAAAAAAAAAATTAAAACAAAAGAAAAAAAAAAAAAAAGAAGACAAGACAATGTGTTCAAGACAAAAGCATTCTCTTCAGAGCACTAGATGTAAGAGGTTTCTTTGAAAGCTGACCTGAACGGGTAGTGATGTTTTCTACTACCTATTATAAGATTTTGAATCCATTCCGTAAGGAATTCTGGGTTCAATTTTACTTATATTAGGTCACAATTTTTCTAAGAGAATTTCAGTTTATTTTAATTTCTTAATATTGGAATTTAAAATACAAGATATCCTCAGATATATAACTGGTTAGCATTAGAGAAATGACCATATCTGCTAAATATTTTATGGAGGGCTATATTTCCTAGTCTGTGATCATTACAGAAATGTGCATATTGCTTTACGTGCGAATCTTCAATACCCACATAGAAAGTAACAGAATTGCTACAGTAATAATGTGATACCAATTTGATTATAACTTTTAAATTATTATCAGATCCTTTTTACCACAACCAGATCCAGACCACCTAACTCATTATCAAGCCTGAGACTGAGTATCAGGCACTGCACAAAGCATCTAAAACAAGTGCCTATATAATCAATGAAGACAGAAAAATGACTTTGTAGGCATCTGGAGAGAAACTGTGCCTGCCTCAGCTGGGTTCTGGGGACACAGATTAATATCTGTACGTGCTGCTGCACAGTGCTGCTCTAATGGACTGCTAGCTGAAGGCTAGCTCAGGAATTTCCATTCTGGCATGACAAGCGTGGTATACATATGCCCCCAGGATTTGGTTCAATTTATTTGTCATAGGCAGACGAACTAGCAAACCTGCTAGCTTCTAGCTTGTTCAGTGCTAAAATGTATCCTCAAAAAATGTCTAAAATCCCAGCCCTGAGTCCAGATGACGTTTGGATGGTGTGGCATGCTCTTGTGCACGCAGAAGGAGAGAGGAGCCCTTGCTGCAGCAGAACTGTGTCCTCTCGGAGAGCAGCTAGAGCTGACAGACTGACAAAGCTCTTCAGCTTCCTGATTTCCTGATGATGCTTAGGAAGACTTTCTCCTCATTTTGGGATGCACCTTTTTTTTCTTTTTTTTTTCCTTACATTTCTTGCCTCTACCTGATAGCAATTACTTTCTTTTCCAACACACTTTTTGTCAGCAGTGCCTTAAAGGCTTCAGAATCTCTGTCTTAATCTTAAACAGCTGGCTTAAATAAGTGTGAGATTGGCTTCCATGAAATATTTTTGCATGCAACTCTTCTGAGAATATCTACCTTTGTTTTCTTATGTGGATAATCATCCTTTATCCATGATTAATTTCAGGATCATACTTCCTAACTACAGAGAGAGTATATAAAGAAAATAGAAGAAAAAAAATACTTATAAGGTTAAATCTAGAATGTACAAAGCTTTCAAGAATCTGTAGAAAGATTTAAAAGATTCAAGTTGAATGGCATATTTATGAGTTCCAACTGAAAAACTGAACTAAATAGTGTTGCTCAGTTCCATTGTCTCTAACTCCTTCCCTGCCTCCCCACCCCAGGAAAAAGCAAGACTTGAACTCAGTTTAAATGTAAACTAATGCCTTTGTTTGGCTTCACTTAAAATTCATTAGAAGTCCTAACCCAAAACTTTAACAGAGTATCCAAATTCTGAATGTCACTAATCCATTAAAGTTCTAAATCATAGTGCTTTAATTTAGGCAAAGTAAGGGAATAGGAGTATAAACATAGACAGTGGTAATCAAAATTAATGTCTCTCTTCTCTTTCCAGCATCCTCCCCCTCTCCCTCCACTCCTGAGTTAATCTGTCAAAGTAAAATAACATTCTGAACAATCACAAGAAATTTTCTTATGCATCTCCCAAAATAAGGAACTGTGAATCTCCCAAAATAAGGAATTGTGAACATTTTTTAGTAAGGTTTCTAGTATTTTGTGTGTTCTGGTATCATCATCTTCTTTTTGACTTCAGAAAATGTACTCTTCTGGATCCTCAAACAGATCCCCCTCATACTGAAATTAAGACAATGTTCCATGTAAACTTAATTTGACAAAATAGAGTGACATCTATAAGAACCTAAGAAATTTTGCAAATACCTGTACTTTATGGTACATTCAATAGTTTTAGATACAGCAGGTGCCAAGATTGCACTTTTGAAAATTTGTCAGACTTATCAATTTATTCCTGAACAATAAAATTGATATGATTTCTATTAGCTTAATGTACTATTAGATTCATAGTTATATGGCTGCCTTTGAGATCCAATAAAAGATGCTGAATATTAATTCCATCTAAGATAATTCTCTCACTGTTCCATATAATATATCCACTATCCACTTGTTTAGGGAGAAAGAGTCCTAGGGCAATTATTTATGTATTTATTTATTTATTTATTTATTTATTTATTTATTTATTGTTTATTTAACTTTTCTTTTCTAGATACTTTCTACAAAAAAGAAAAAAAAGAGAGAAATAGTTGTTCCATACAGTAGATTCCTGCATTCACATGAGAATAGAGTTGTCAGTTCACACCTAGAGTGTATATTTGACCTTTAGCATTGCAATACATCATCTGATTCAATTTCTGTCATATATCATAAAACAATCATTAAAAAAATACAAAAAAATAAAAACATAAAGACACAACTATGTGATGCTATGACTAATACTGTGAAAGCCCTGATAAGAAGGTAAGCAGAGAGCAACTCATATGAATGTGATAGATTCTTTTTTCAAAGTCACCTAACCTTTTCCATAGCTACTACAGTATGAATTTGGAGTCTTTATGTTAGATTTTATTCATTCACTTTAACTAAAGTGGTAATAAGTGTATCATGCAAATTAGTTACAGGTAGTGGAAAGGTTCTTTTTATTTCAAAAAAAGGATTTGGATGATCATATTTTTTTCCTCACATTTTTCTTTTTAAGAAAATAGTTGATGCACAGAAACTTATCAGTACAAAGCACAAAACATCATTTTTTTTTAACTTAGAAAAAGGATAAGGGCTATCTTTTCCACAACTATGAGAAATAATAATAATTAAGTAAAAGGAAGTTGTTTATGTAGTGAACTATTGATTTGACGTTGGTTACTGTGATTCAGCTTGTTACAGAGGGAGTACTTAAACATAATAAACTAGAATAACAAGGAGAAAGTGAGGAAAGTAAAGGGGATAATTAGATGTCTGGATATCTGGGGAGAAAGAGACATCTGTATACATTCCTTATCAAGTGAAACTTATTCACTAAAATTTATGCTTCAATAGAAGAACAAAGAATTCACCCATTTCGATGTTTCCTGAAAGAATGATCATCACACATGCAGAGGAGATCTTGATCCTATGAGATAGTGAACTCCTTTAAAGAGTACTATAGCTCATAAAGATGATCTAAAAGTGTGCAACTGCAAGAAAAACAAAGTTTGTGAGGGCACGTGTATGTATATGCACGTGCATGCAGTTACTTTGTGGGTGCCTGAACCCATGGAAGTAAACTGCAATGTAAAATTGGAATTACTCATCTAATACTGGTATAACTCCTATGCTGAGGAACTGATACAGATCAGCATTCTGTCAAATAACTTGATCTTACAATCGTGTTCACAAATGATCAAATATTTTAAGGAAGGCAAGGTCTGTGAGCTATGATAAAGCTTCATTGCCTGAGACACAGAATCACAGAATTACAGAAGTGCTGAGATTGGAAGGGGCCTTAGGAGATCCTCTACACTCCTGCTCAAGTAGAGTCACTCAGAGCATGTTGCACAGGATTACGTCCAGGAGGGTTTTCAATATCTCCAGAGAAGGAGACTCCACAACCTCTCTGGGAAACCTGGTCCAGTGTTCTGTCACCCTCACAGGAAATAAATTTTTCCATATATTCAGGTGGAACTTCCTGTGTTTCAGTTTGTGCCCATTGCGTCTTGTCCTGTCACTTGACACCAGCGAAAAGAGTCCAGCCCCATCCCCTTGACACCCTACCCCAAGGTATTCGTAGACATTGATAAGATCCCCCCTCAGTCTTCTCTTCTCCAGGCTAAACAGGTCCAACTCTTGCAGCCTTTCCTCAATGGGGAGATCCTCCAACCCTCTGATCATCTTTGTAGCCCTACACTGGACTCTCTCCAGTAGCTCCATGTCTCTCTTGTACTGGGGAGCCCAGAATTGTGTGCAGTACTCCAGAGATGGCCTCACCAGGGCTGTGTAGAGAGGAAGGATCACCTGCCAACACTCTTCCTAATGCAACCCAGAATACCATTGGCATTCCTGGCCACAAGAGCACATTGCTCGCTCATGGCCCACTTGTTGTCCACCAGCACTCCCAGGTCCTTCTCTGCAGAGCTGCTCTCCAGAAGGTCAGCCCCCAGCCTGTCCTGGTGCATGGGGTTGTTCCTCCCCAGGGGCAGGATCCTGTACTTGCCTTTGCTGAACCTCATGAGGTTCCTCCCCGCCCAACTCTCCAGCCTGTCCAGGTCTCTCTGAATAGCAGCACAGCCCTCAGGTGTGTCAGCCACTCCTCTCAGTTTTATGCAGACTTGCTGAGGTACATCCCGTTGTGGATGTCAAGTTTGTATCAAATTTGCCCAACTAATCATATCCTCCTTGACCAAGGGAAAGTCTTCCTTTCTCTAGACTTTCTCTTTTGTCTCCAGGCTCTGGGATTCTTGAGGGCTGCCCTTAGCAGTGAACACTGAAGCAGAGAAGGCATTCAGTAACTCTGCCTTCTCTGTATCCTACGGCTTCAAGGTCCCCACCGCATTCAGTAGCAGACCCACATTTTCCCCAGTCTTCCTCTTGCTTCTGATGTATTTGAAGAATGCCTTCTTGTTGTCCCTGGCATCTCTTGCCAGATTTAATTCCAAACGGGCCTTAGTCTTCCTCATCACATCTCTATATACTCTTACAGCATTCCTATAATCCTCCCATGTGGCCTGTCCCCTCTTTTACATTCTGTGTGCTTTCTTCTTCTGTCTGAGTTTTTTCCAGGAGCTCCTTGCTCTCCTCCCCTCTTTGCAGGACTTCTTTCTCCTTGGGATGCACCGCTCTTGAGCTTGGAAGAAGGGATGCTTGGATACTAGCCAGCTTTCCTGGACCCCCCTTCCTTCTAGAGTTCAATTCAGAATCACTGTGGAAAGTTTCTTTCTTTACCAAGAGATATTTGTCTCTCTTTTTATTTCTTTTCAACATCACAGTTCTTCACAAAGTTTAAATGTATCATTATGCAGAGATGTCTGTTCTGAGAGCCATGCATATATTTCTCAAAGTTGCTATTGCTTGTCTGTCATGATACAAAGACACAGTGGAAAGAAAGGAGCCTGTAATGAGGCTGAAGACACTGCAGTTAAAACCAATAAATCACTCATTGATCATTAGTGAACTGGTTTATAAAACTATTGATTTTATCTTTCTTTTTCTGATAATATTTCAGCTCTTATTTCCTGAATAATTCGTACACTAATGCTACTCTAAATATGGTTATTTGAAGATGAGTTGTTTGCTTCAGTCCCCGTGCAGAATAGCCTTGAATCTTGCAGCACTAATTATGTAACAAAAAGTGGAAACTGTTATTCTATTTTGGACACTTGATGATAGTTAATGAAATTAATAGACACTAATACTCAAGTTTAATCACTCGATTAAAAATGGATATTAAATGAACGAACTAACAAATCTGAAATTTTTGTCTTTTTGCAGCTTCTTTTGGCTTCTTGTTGTGTTTCTTTATGTGTGTGTGTGTGTGTGTGTGTTTGTGTGTGTGTGTGTGTGTTTTAGGCATAAATGATAGTTATGTGTGATATTGCAATATTGATACTGGGCAAGAGAGGGCACCTTTCACTGTCTCCAGCATAACAAAAGCCAAAACTTTCATGTGCAGTATATCACCTCCCAGTGATTTTGATTCTAGTTTCTTCCTATCTGGCTGTTGCAGTCAAGGCCTATGTTTGTGCTACTCCTTTGTGCATATGCTTTTTAATATGCAAAGTAGCATGTTAAAATTATTTTCTCCTACTTAGTAATACAACAAAAAATGATGAAAAGTCTCAATTAACTCTGAATCAAATGCTTATGGATCACCTTATAACATAATAGTACAGAAAAAAAGAAACCTTCTTCACTTAACACAAGCAGAATTATCTTGTCCTGGGCACATAATTTTCCAACAGGATGAAATCAGAACTTTACCACACAATTCTAGTTATAAAAAGCCTTCTCACTGAAAGAGGCACAAGAGGAATCTTTCCATGTTTTACATAGCAGTATGCAACAGTAATTCCAAGTATACCTAGAATCCTTAAAACCATTACTTCAAAACCGCCAAAGTTCAGAAACACTAATCACAAATAATTCTATATTTTTCTTTGATTCTTTGTCATTTTTTTGTAAATATGATAATTACAGCCTTTGACTTGTATGTAATCAGATGTATATGGGCAACATATAGAATTTCACTGAATTTGCTTCAGGACTGGTTAAAGAAGTGGATGAAAAAGAATTTCACTGTTGAAAAGGAAAGGTTTATTTATTAGTTATGTAAAAATGGAAAGTTCGGATTCAAACTAAGGCCACTGCATAATGCTCACACATAAAATTTTCCACAATTATGAGGTATCCTGACAGAGACCAAAATTTTTAAACATATTGATCCAGACACTAAAGTTTACAAGACAAATTTGCCTTACAGTAGAGATATATGATGTGACACATTTATTGACTTGTAATTTCAAGTAAATACAAATAAAGCAATAGTCCTGTATGAAACAGCAACAGAATGAGATGGATTGGGAGCAGTTTACAGGATGCTTATGCTGAAAATTTCTTGTCTTGTTTGCCAATCTTATGAGAAGACATCTGTGAATCATGTGTCACCATCACCTTTTGTTCCATTCTTTGATTCAGTTTGGGAAAAGCTTTTGAGTGACATCAGAGCTTCATTGATCAGGTAATTCTTGACTCAATCTACATTATCACTGTGATTGATTACTTCAATTAGTAGAAATAGAAAGACTCACATCTATTTTATAATCACTTTCCTGTCAACAGTACGTACAACAGAAAGCACAGAAGGACTGCTATTTAATGAGGAATCCCAACTAACCACTTGGAAACATTTTAGAGATTAAATTAAGCAATATGCTAAAAAAATTCAGTATAAAAATCTCAAACTAGAATCAAACACTTCAGAAGAACTTAAAAATATCCTTACTACCTTAGAAATACACACTTTTTTTTGTACTTGCACTTATTTTTATGTATTATATATACGGACATTTTGAAAGATGAATTTTGCTTAATAGGCACATTTATTCTTAACATAATATTGCATTTAATATTCTTAAATTAATATTCCCTAACTTATGACACTTAATCATCTGTTAACAGGAACAAATGTTGACAAGAAGTTTGTAAACAAAAGAAAAATTGCTTTTCTTTTTATTTAACGGTCAGAACTTCTGAAGTCACCCTCACATAAAATGAAATATTGAAAAGGTCCAATGTGTAATGAAAGAATAAAAAGTTAAAGATTTATAAACTGGTCCTGAGGACTCATTTTTATTCACAAAAATGTGTTTAATGGAAAATTTATGCCAAATATTGTCTGGTTTGACTGCATGCAAATTTAAGATGGAGTAGATTTAAGATGGACTTATACCAGTATGAGTGAAATTAACTGGGTAAATAAAGTATATGAATTTCATTATTCTTTACTAAAAATGAGAGTAATTATGGTAAATTATTTTATTTTTTGATTTATAATTGTTCTGATATTTATTATTTCCTATATTTTTTTTGTTTCCTAATTATTATTGCTTGCATTATCTATCCTTTTTTTTCCCTCTAAAGGATTTTTGTTTTCTGTATTATTAGTATTCTTTCTTATATCTCTATAGTTCTGATTTCAAAAATTCTTGGTTCCAGCAAAAGAGTGTATGGAGATATATAGCACAGTTCATTTCTCTTCCAGGCTGATAGGACCGTTTTAGGTCGCATCTAGAAGAACCACTACTGCGGTACCACAGTCAAGCAATTTATTACCATTGGTACTTCCAAATACTGAATTTTGCCACACACAACTCCTACTGTGGGACTGTGTCTAAATGATTTGCTCAGATTCATGCAAGAAGTTAATGGCAAACTTTGGAAAGAATCCTGATATTCTGAGATTTCATCAGTTTCTTTATTGTGAGCCTATATTATATACTTCAGAGCAATAAGAAGACTTTGCATGACAGCCATTCCTTAATGGAAGACTTGCTTACTGTACTATGAAATAATCGCTATAGATCAAAAGATCAAAGTCCTTAATTTATTAGATATTCCTAAATAACTCCATCATACAGACTACTCTTTGTGGAGCTAATGTGCATAGCATTGACAGAATTTGGATCAAAGAGAACACTTTACATTAAGTTCTGTATTAAATCCAAGAATGATTTTGTACCACTCATGAGTCAGAAGTCAAGGAATGACAGGAATTTCTCCTTGTCTATTGGTCCTGCAACCTTGAACTTTAAAGTAGACTGAACAAACAATTTGCAATATGTATAAATTACACATTTTTACTGGAAACTACATGCTGCGGAACAGATGTTTATTCAAATGTAACTTGATTTTTTCTTTTTAGAGCATAATTTCAAGATTAATTCTATTCATCTGCTTCAGTAACTCAGCAGTGAGTCATCTTCCCATTGTCTGGTCTATATTACTTGTGATTTCTCACTACAGTAAAGGAGAACAAATCGGTTGCCAGAATCTTTGTAAGAGAGGAATATCTGCATCACTTATTCAGCAAAAAAAAAATATTGAGCAAAGTAAATGCTGCATCCTGGGAGGTTGTAGTTCTTTAATAGCACTATTCTAACTTCACTAGAGACCAAGTGAATGTCAAAAACTTCACTTTATTGTCAAATTCACTTTCCTCATCACTTCCTAGGATCCTAGGAAAATGTCAAGTAAATCCAACACAATTAGAGATATCCTTGACAGAAAGGCCATACTATTCTCCCTCAAGAAGTTATTAAAAGAACATTTTAGAGACAGTTTGCTCAGTACCTGTGGAAAATTGATAGCTTGTACTTCACATGTTCTTAAACTGAATAAAAAAACTACTCTTGGCAAGGAGAGCCTAGAGGTTGATGCCAGAAGCATACAATGTGACGTGGATTCAGTAACGCAGGATGCTTTCATATCAAACCCATATTTAGGTAAATTATTTGTGGCAAGCACACTTCACTACTGGTGCCACAGAGCCCCTCAAATCAATGACTTAAATAGGTTCTTAAAAAAAAAAAAAAAAAAAAAAAAGAGTGAGAAAGTACTTTGCAACTGATTTTTCTTTTTAAAAATATACTAAGCAATTTCCATACTTATACTTTGTAATTATTTTAATATCTTAATAAATAATAGATATGTTCCCATATGTTCCTTCTGAAGGAAATCATGATTTAGGCTGAGCAGCACAATGTTTTGACATTACAGCATTTTTTTTTTTAATCTGAGATTTAGGCATCCTAGACTTTCCACTTAATGGAATTCTACTAAGTGGAATTGAGCATCTTATTTGACACTTGAAGTTATATCATATTTTGGGTCATAATGTTCTTGCTAAGAAAAAAAAATCTAATTTAAATCTGATATTTCTAGGGGGAAAATGTTTCAAGCTTTACGAAGCTATTTTCTAAGCCAAAAGTAGCTTGGTAAAGTATAGACTGCATTTATTTGTTTGTCAGGGAACCATGAAACAAGATATTCTACTAGTAATAAGACTTTTACAAAAATTTTATCTCTGATCATTACTTCAATTCTGTGTAAATATACATATACATTTTTATGCATGTGAATTGTCCTATTTAACTCAGGTAAAATATACACATATGTTAAGTAAAAGGAATAAGAATTTGTTTGACCTACCTATTCATGATTAATAACTACTGGACATTAATTATGTGCTAAAAGTAGAGGTAAACTCTAACAATCTTATATTAGAAATATAAGTCATAAATTAATGTATGAGAAGGCTGTTATAAATTTCCTTAATAAAAAAACATAACCCTCAGGTAAGAAATAATATCTTAATAAGCTTTATAAAAGCTTTATAAAACCTGTAGTTTGAATTATTAATTTATAATTTAAAACTGCACTGAATGGAATTTTAACTATTGTATGAAATACTTTATATCTTTTAAAACACTTTCTCCATCAGCTATCTTTTCAATTCAGAGCAAAATTTCCTTGGTAAGTAATAATTTAGCAGATTTTATTCGGATAAATTCATGTATCTTAATGTGTATCACCACAGAGTAAGCAGATCCTACCATTGTGGATTTCTACTACATATACCACACAAAAGGCACCTAGCCTTTCCACTTCTCTAAACTTATGTCTCGAGTTTTCTCACCCTAAACTCCCTAAACTGTAGAGAAATATAAGAATGTTGTCAGGGTATGCACGGATGTGACCAGGAAGACTAAGGCCCGTTTGGAATTAAATCTGGCAATCAATGTCTACGAATACCTTGGGGTAGGGTGTCAAGGGGATGGGGCTGGACTCTTTTTGCTGATGTCAAGTGACAGGACAAGACGCAATGGGCACAAACTGAAACACAGGAAGTTCCACCTGAACATAAGGAAAAATTTATTTCCTGTGAGGGTGACAGAGCACTGGACCAGGTTTCCCAGAGAGGTTGTGGAGTCTCCTTCTCTGGAGATATTCAAAACCCACCTGGACGTGATCCTGTCTAACATGCTGTAAGTGAGCCTGCTTGAGCAGGGAGGTTGGACAATCTCCAAATGTCCCTTGCAGCTTCAATCATTGTGTGATTCTGTGAACATGGAAAGAGTATCTATCTCACCTCCCCAGTAATTAATATGAGAGTATTTTGGATGTAAAGGTCACAGAAAACTAAATCATTGCTTTAGTAGTATCACACAATGACAATTTTAGATCAGCTCAAGTCTCTTTACATGCATTAACTGTCTCTTCTTAGTAGAGAAAAGGTATCTAGCATGGTATTGTTATCTGGTTTTACATCATGTTGGTTTGTGGGTATTTAACACTTTTTCTGTAGTAATGTAAGAAAAAGAATATTAACATTGAATTTGTCTAATAAAAGCAGTAGACATTATCTGGTAGACAAAGGAAGTGACTACTGGGAGAAATCAAAGTAGCTTTCCTTTATTTGGTAAGCCACTAAATAAGGGCAAAATTCAGCTGAATTCGCTAGTTAAATCAAGAGTTTTTACCAATTAAACTTTGAGCAAAGAGACTAATGTTCAAGAAACAGCAAAGAGATGATTCAGGCAACAAGGTATTTTTCTGCTTTTGAAAAAAGTATACAACCGAACAGAAACAACTATGACTACAGTTTACACATGAATTTTCATCCATTTGGGTTTGTGCTTTGCTGGGGTATATTCTTTACTGTCTCTTATTTTTGTTATAATTTCCAAGTTCAACAAGAGGAAATACCATTCATTGTAGCTAGATATGCAACGACAGCGATCAATTTACTTCTGACAGAACCCAAGTTTCTGAGAAAGATTAAACCACTAGTATGGGATTTTGCCAAAAATCAGCAATACTTCATAGATAGAACAGTATGTCACAGCATAGGTCCCCTGCAGCTTCGGCTAATACATCCTCATGTAAAACAAACCCATTCAAGAGTATATAAAATATTTTTGTATATAAATTGATGTGTTTAGAATTTTTCCTGACAGCATTAGGACTAGGTCTTGCCTTCAAGCATAACTAGTGTCAACCACTGCTTAAAAATAGCTGGAGAAAACCACCATAGCCTCAGCTTCCTCATGAAAATGTCTTAGTTTAATAAAACAAACTGTATGATTTGTGCCTATGGTGTGAAGAAGTGGCTGACAGTACAGCTGTTTTTTATCCTGATTTACTTTATGAAAATATGTCTGAGCAGGTTGTAAAATCTGTTTCAAAAAGATAAACAGTGATTAGCCTGGAGGTCTGATTTTGCACAATTGTGTGGAATATTCAGTAAGTCTCCATCATTTTCTGTCTTTTTAAGAACACATGGAGACATTCTTAGAGATAGATTTTCCTCATAAGTAAAAACATGTTGTCACCTTTTATTTTTCAGGAGACAGAAATATGTAGGGTACTCCAAATAACACACTTATTCTTTTCGATCAGCCAGCTGTTAGTGCTGTTCTTGTTAGTAAGAAAGACATCACTTTTTTTTTCTTTTTTCATGCTTCTCATGGTCAGAAATCATGCATACTGTGTTTCCATATGAGAAGTGAGTAAAGAGGAAAAACTTCAGGCTTAAGAAGTTGATTTTGCCTGATAGGAAGACATTGCCTCATCCAAATCTCCCAGTATAGAAGCTACTTCTGACTTTCTTCTGTTCAAAATATGGTCTCATTGCCAATGTAAGAACTTACTAATGGTCTTAAGTCCTTTTGAAAGAAAATTTGCATATTAAAATTGAGGAGTCAAAAAAATAGTGTCTACCCTGTCCTTCATGATGTGTTGTTTAAAAATGTCTCTTCTTGTGAAATATTTTATTCAAATTCAAATGTTTTGTAAAACTAAATTCTATTTATCAAAATATATTGTATTAAAGAAATTCTGCTTATTATAATCAAGATTATATTACCATTTTTGTTATAATCCTTATTTTTAAGTCCAGAATACCAATTATTATTCATGGGTTCCAGTTCTTTAACTGCTTATATAATTTTATAGAAAAAGAGAAATATTTGCAGAGTAATCGAGGTTCTGATTTATACTAGCACATGGGCTGATCACAAAGTGCTCTCTGTGATTGTACTGTTGCCTTGATGCTCCTGATCTGACATTTGAGCTTCTAATTGGCCACCTAGATCACATACTGTGTAGTTGTTGCTTGGATGACCTCACCTGCTGCAAGGGAATTTCACTTAATCATCTAACAAATGTTATATTCTCATGAAGCAAATGTTAGTTTCACTTATGGGCCGGAATTTCATCTTCTGAAAATATTTGTAAGAGAGATTTCCTCCTGTAAATATTTAAGAAATGCTGATGTGAAATTCTCTCTCTCTCTCATTTTTTTGGCAAATCATATAGAGGAAAAGGGTTTTCAGTATTCTAAAACCATACTTGAGATTAATGTGAGATGTAGATTCCATCAAAGTTTCCATTTTTAAAATAATAATTAATTTTATAATAAAATATAACTTATTGACCTTTTAATAGATCTATAATTTTATGATTTAATTTTATAATAACTTTAAAAACATATATGACACTTATTTTTATCACATTTTGCATGAATACATGATTTTGTATGAATACATACTCACACTTCGTAATATGTTTATTTCATATTCGTCTAGCTGTTTTTACAGTTATTTCTAACTTTAATTAGTTAGACCTATTAATTTTGCCATCAGACTATAATTAGTCTACTAGCTAAGAAGTAACAGTCACATCACACTAATTGATATTTTAATTACATAAATGTATAGGCTAAGGCTGGTCAAAAAAGAAAAGCCAAACTCAAGATGACTGCACACTTACCATGAAGTCACAGACATTGCCTAAAAGGTTTTATTTTTCTTTTTTTTAGTAGTGCTTTCTTGTACACTTTCCTCTTGAGAAAATGTTAATTTATAATAATAAGTCTTGCATCTCTGAGTGAGTTCTATCTAATTTTCTTACTTTACTAGTGAGAGATGATTTTCCCATTAAATAAGTTTAACAACCTTGTTCATTAAAAACTCATGTTTCATGGTTTATTAAAAGTCCTTACTCATAAGCATTTCACAAAGACTTGCAAAATTATGAAGGATGCAACAGTTCAGTCTGTAGTCTTCTTACTTTATAATCTATTCCTGTCTTGTAAGGAATATATATTCCTCATGAAAGCAAAATTTTAAAAGCCTAAAATTAAAGGATGTCCATACAACAGATGTAGTTGAAACACAGCGAGTTGCAGCTGACAAGTACAGGTTTCCCAGACTAAACATGCTGTTAAATGTGTTTTCGTATGGTTCTGAGAGATATCATTTCTGTTTATGTGTTTGTGTTTATGACTCTGCAAGGCCATCACTGCTTACTCTAACATAGAAGGAGTACAGCTGGCAGCAACTGCTGGTAAGTGTGTAAAAATAATGAAGAAGATTCAGACATTCATTCATTTTCTGGAAATTAACTCTCTGCAATCCATGTAAAGATGAATATTTCCATTTAAAATAAAATAGCTACAATGATGATTGTCCATTTTCTTGCTGCTCAGGAGTCTCTATTAATTAATTTTTGTCAACACCTTTTCATAATAAAAACATATCTAATGTTTGTTGAATTACGATTAGATTCAAGAAAGAGACATTTACTAGACAAGATGGTTGAAAAATCTCATACATCTTCCTGGTAGAGACTCATAACAATATCTCATTTTATATTGCCTGCCTATATGGAATCTGCCCTTTGGACAAGATAGAGACAAGTAAGGAATACAAATATGTATTAAATTTTACACCAGCTGTTTTATTTTCCCATCATTCTAATAGAAAATTCAAATAAGAATTTACCCAAAGGAGTAAACATCGTGCAGATAGGTGGTAAAGCGGCAGAACGTTCATGTTTGAGTGACAGCACAATGTGGGGTAAGGCTGGGGAAGTCCAAGAACAGACCATTCAGGGAAGCAGGGGAGAGAAAGAACATGGATTTAGATTGGTTTGATCTGATCGTAATTGAATTCTAAGAGGTTTTCCTCTATTTGGGGGTTTATTCATCAGGAACTATAAAAGAAAATTGAATCATAGAATCATAGAGTAATTTATGTTGGAAAAGACCCTCTGGAAGTCACCCAGTACAACCCAAAGCTCAAAGTGGGTCTAATCCAATCAGGTTGCTCAGAATCATGTCTTCAACACCTCCAAGGAAGCTGTTTCCACAGGCATCCAATAGGCGTGGAGCTCTTCTTTCAGCAACTGGTTTCACTATTAATATATTTTTTTCCTAACATCTAATCAGGATTTCTCATGTTCCAACTTGTGTCTACCACCTTTCATTCTATCATTGTGCACCTGTGAGAAGAAGAGTCTTGCTTCATCTTCTCTATATTCTCTGAACAAGAAGTTGTGGACAGCAATAAGGTCTCCACTGAGCCTTCTTTTCTCCAGGCTGAGCAGACCCAGCTCTCTCAGCCTCTCTTTGTACATCATGCATTCCAGTCCCTATCTTGGTGCTCCACCACTGGACTTTCTCCAGTATGTCCCTAGTATCTTTTTTGTATCTGGAGACCCAAAACTGGACTTACTACTCCAGATGTTTACTTAACTTTCTCCAGTATGTCAAGTATCTTTCTTGCACTGAGAGACTCAAAGATGAACACATATTACAGATATATTCTCTAAACTGTGGGCAAAGATCACTTCCCCAGACCTGCTGGCTACTCTCTTGCTAATGCAGCTCGTTATGCTGTTGAACATCTTTGCTGCAAGGACACACTTCTGACTCATGTTCATCTAGTTGCCCACTAGAACTCCTTGTCCCTTTCCTGAAGACCTGCAGAGGTTCCCAGATGCCAGGCTTTGCTAGTGCTTTTGTTCAACTTCACAAGGTTTCTGTCAGCCCATTTCTCTAGCCTGTCCAGGCCACTCTGAATAGCAGCTCTGCTCTCCAGAGTATCAAATGTGTGTATATATATATTTTGAAACAAAAATATCTGTATAAGCTTCATAAACTTACTGTTTTTTGGAGAAAAAAATATTTCTTTCCTCAGTGCCTTGTCTCAGAGATTGTGTTTGCCTCCCCACCACAAGAAGAAGAGGGCATACAATTCAGACAAATTATACACTAGTGATTTAGAATTGCATAAAAGGATTTAGGAAAACTGATATTGATTGAGCCACAGCAGAAAAAATATTGACAGAAGCATATTTATCTGAATATTTCTGGTGAATATCATCAGCTAAATAAATTTCAAGTCTCTCCCTTCTGTAACAGATTCTGACAGCTTCCTCTTCTTGGCTACCCCTCTCTTTCCACATTGAAAAAATAAGAGAAGACCTTTTTTTATTTCAAAAATGTGAAAAAAAAAAGCTTCCTTAATTAATTGTAGAGGAAAGCAATATAACACCATCCACAAAACAGAATTCTATTGCTGATCTTCCTCAGCTATAAAATAGTACTGCAGAAGTGTAAACTTTCAAAGTATTTTCTTTCAAACTGCTGACAAGATGCAATACTGAAGAGGCAGTCAACACTGTGACTTGTCAAAAGTTTTTATATTTTCATTATTTCACTTGGAGAAAAATAATATTGGAACTCAAACTGAAAATATAGATGGATAAAATATTGCAATACTTTAGATGTTGTTGCTTACTGCACCTGAATTCCATTTACACTTAAAATCAGCCACAGGTTTCCCAGAATAAGCCAGACCTTTCATTTTCCAGAACTGCTATGGCATGTAGTTACCTAAATTCATTTTATATCTCTCTTTTAGCCTGAAAGTTCCTTCAGGACTTTATTTTATTTGCTATATGTGGTAATAAAAATCTTCTATGGACAGGAGCTAGTTTCCCAGCAACCATGATCTGGTTTTATATAGACAGATAACTTGAATGCTCCCTGAGCCTCCTAGAGAATCTTGAAAAGTTAGTTGCTGTCATGTCTTTTATAGTAAGTGGTAATTTAAAATGTTATCTAATAGATTAGTGGATAGGGCACTCACCCCAAAAACATGTGATCTGAGTCACAGACTCACAAGATTGCAGAATAGTTGGGGTTGGAAAGTACCTTTGCAGATGATCTGGTCCAACTGCCTTGCTCAGAGCAGGGTCAGCTAGAGCCAATCTTCCAAGACCATGTCCAGTTGGGTTGGAAGTCTCCAAGGATGGAGATCGGGATTCCACAATCGCTCTGGGCAGCCTGCTCTAGGGCTCAGCCATCGTCATGGTGAAAAAGTGGGTTTTTTTGTGTTCAGAGGGGATTTCCTGTATTTCAGTTTCTGTCCATTGCCTCTTACCCTCTCACTGGGCACCACTGAGAAGAGTCTGGCCCCATCCCCTTTATGCCCTCCCTTCAGATATTTATACACATTCATGAGATCCACAGAGCCTCCAATCAGAACAGTCCCAGTTCTCCCAGCCTCTTCTCATGTGAGAGATGCTCTCTGTGGTTCTTCATGGTCTTCGTTGACTCACTCCAGCAGGTCCACATCTTTTTTCTACTGGGAGCACCGTGCTGGGCAATGCTCCCAGGTCTGGCCTCACCAGGTCTGAGTAGAGAGGAAGGATCCCCCAGTTTTGTATCACCTGTGAACATTCTGAGATTGCGCTCAGTCCCACCATCCATACCAGTAATTAATATGTTAAACAGTATTGGCTCCAATAATGACCCCATGGGGTCTGGTATCCAGCTGGACTTTGTGTTGCTGATCACGGCTTCTGAGTCCTAAGACCTAAGAATCAATCCACAGGATATTGTACTAGCTATACAAGGAATCAAACTATCATGTAGTCAGGTAAGAAATGTTCATGAGACAGACAGACGAAATGTAAAAAGTAAACTTGATGTTGTTTAATGTTCAACTGGCAAAGGACAAAGCTGGGGATATCACCCTTCCTTATAGATATATTTAATATAGAGATGTAAAAATATTTAAAATGTGCATTTTCCCTCTCAAGGAAGCACTCAAATTGTTGAACTAATATCATTTTTTCTTTTGCCATCTGACTTGCTGCTTAGCAAGAGTCTCAACTTCAGGAGGCTAATAGTTAGTTGCATAGGAGTTTTACGAAAGACAGAGGTTTAAGGCAGGGAGGGCTAGAAGCAATGTGTCGAAAAACTCCTAATGTGTTTCTTTTCCTTTCTGTGCACTCTGGATATTATGAAAAAGTTAGTCTCCAGACACTTTACTAAACAATTCCCTTGAGGTCAATGCAGAATGTTTGCATTTCCCATTTTTTCTCTGTGCTGTATAGGCACAGTCTCCTATACCTAGCTGAGATGTACAGTCTTTATCATTCCAATGTACTTAAGTTCCATTTACAGTGAATAGATAAATGAAAGCTCCTATTTTAAACTTGTTTAGCTTTCTAGAGCTATCCAGCTTTTTCTGACTAACTGTTGTAATTTAGGTGTTTATATCAAGTAGACTGGATTTCCATTATTGGAATGATGTAAATAGTTTTGGTTAATTGGTACTGTTAAAATAAGTGACTTGAATTTCACACAAGGCTGTTAGCATTTGAAACAAACTGAATTTGTATAATTTCCTTATCAGCAGAGATTTATGTCTGTAAATTGAAATACTCTTGTCTCCATTAGCCATAAGACTTTTCTTAATGTAAACTATAAACTGTTTTCTAATGGAATGGAATGGAATGGAATGGAAAGGAGAGAGGAGAGAAAAAGAAAAGAAAAGAAAAGAAAAGAAAAGAAAAGAAAAGAAAAGAAAAGAAAAGAAAAGAAAAGAAAAGAAAAGAAAAGAAAAAAGAAGAAAAGAAAAGAAAAGAATGGGAAAAGAATGGGAAAAGAAGAAAAGAAAAGAGAAACAACCTCTCAAACCTCTCTTCATCTAGACTGCTCCTGTATTCTCAGTGATAATATTTGTCATGATAATTAGGAGATTGAGGAAAATATTCAAATGTACACAAAACCTTCTGGAAGCAAAGGATATGTTTTACTTACTAGCTGTATTCACCAGCCTAGAAAAGAGGCAACTTTGGAAAACCTCACTTAAAATTAATGTTTTAGATTTAATGTCATCACCTATGTGGACTTTATCACTGATACTTAAGTGACAATTTCTTATAGTATTCTATATTTTCTCTGTCAGAGACCTGTCACATTTTAAAGCAAAGGAGCACAGTCACTTGAAGAATGTAGCATTAACCTTTAATTCAGCATACTGCTAGCCAAAGCTTTTACAAATATTTTAAAGGTAATCTTTTAAGAGTTATAATAATGAGATTTACAATGGATTTACAGGAAAAATGAAAATAAAATGAAAAAAAAAGATGTAGATATAGAATTTTAAACAGAATTAGTTGTGATATTTTTATAATGGAAAAGAAAATTAATAGAGAAGTCTATATCAGAACATGCTTTCCCAGACCTCTTCATCTGTCTTAAATGGAATTTGCTAGTGGTATAGAGGACTTTGCTTTGGTTCCTGTAGGAACTTTGTTCAAAAATCTCTCTTTCCTTCTAGATTTGATTTTCCTAAAGCTTGATAAGCATGTGAACCTAGTGACCTAGTGCATTATATTGAGAAAAAGAGAGTGAGAGAAAGGACCCTATGGAATTTGAAGCACATGAAGCTTTTCTCCAGTCTATTAATTGTGTTAGGAACAATGAAAATAAATAACGTAACTGATGGTCACTGAACCATTTGAGTGGGTTCACTTAAAGTTCTACAGCTGATCAGAACTATTTATATAGCCCTGATGCAAATGGAAAGGGAAATGTGACAGGTCACAGCATGTGGATCAAAAACTCATGCCTGGAGCAAGCGTTCACACCATGTGAAAGAGATGCTTGGCTTTGATGTGGGCCATGGAACATTAGATCACCAGAAAAAAAATAAACTGTATTGAAGCCACACATTCAGGAATATATACAGTAAATGAAAAAAAAAAAAAAAAAAAAAAATCTCCAGGCAGATCTGTATCAAGCTGACAATGAGTATAATGAACCTTATCCTTACTGAATGAGGGAATTATAGTGGAAAAAAATTAAGGTTTTAGCATGCATACTGTATAGATTGCAAACAGAAGGAGCTGGGTGCTGTCCACTGCTCATTGTCAATGCCTCTCTACAGGCAGCATATCATGAAAAAATGTATTTTAGATCTGGACTCAATTCAAACAAAAAAGAAAGAATTTGCCAAATATGGCTTACTTGTAGGTACAATTACTATTATGAAGAGGAAGCAAAAAGATGATTTGCAGCTATTAAAATAAACTTAGGAAAATAAAAAGAAGAAATACTGTCCCCATCTGTTCAAAAAGTTGATATTTTAATCATTAGAGAAGTATTAGAAATGTAAGATTTATAGAAACTGTTAGCTATTTTTTCAGCTTCGGAATGGATTTTAGCCATATTACTGGCTACCAACATAAGAAAGAAAAATATACGTCTAAAATAAGAAACTAATAATACTTGTCATTTCTGGGAACAGGCAGCCTAGCCCCTAAAGATAAGAAATGGTGATACATGAATAATGTATGTGAAAGCCCATCAAATAACAAAGAAGAGTACTGGAATAACAAAGTGGGTGAACTATCAAAGCATATAGTCCTATCAGGAGCTGAACCACCTGCTATGGCAACTACTTACAGTATAGGGAGAACAATCACTTTTCCATCTGGAGACTTACAAGAATTAAAGGAGGGAGATACATAAATAAAGCAGATACTTTAATCAGAGAAAATATAAGATCATAAAAGATTATACAGAAATGATATTGGCAATCAAAACCGGCTCTGATGAGAGGGAAATCAGAGGTGAATTAATCCAATATGTACACAAACAAGGACTTCAAGAACGACGAAGAACTTTAAAAAGGACTTTGATTACAGGATGGAGTTAAAATATCAGGAAAGATGACTGAATGTGGTTAACTAACTACCCACAATTTGCATAGATTAATGTAGATACTTGTGCTAAGAACAAAAATCTTTGGCATCATGAAAATAGCCAGTCCTTGGCCAAGATTTCAAATAGATTTCTTTGATCAGTTATCAACAATTACCTAGGACTAGAGAAGGAAAAAGTATTGGTTGGTCATAATAGAGCCCTATTGAGAATGTTTCCCCAATAAGAGTATGAAAAAATCTATGGAATTTAAATTGTAAGTGTGATACAAGGATGAAATTCAAGCTTGTCATATAGTTACAATTGTGATATAGCTGGGGTTCTGGGCTATATGCATACCCAGCACGTGATCAGCAATTCTCTGGGTCATTGAACAACTCCACAGCTAGTCTCTGAAAAGATGAGATGATCGGTTCATTTGAGACAATGGACTGACTCGAGACGAGAGACTGAGGTCCTAGACAACTCCACAACAAAGCATTTGACTAATTATTATAGGAGCTTTCCAAGTGAGCAATTCAGTTACTTCTGAAGAATCCTCCAGGCAGCCCCTGCTGTGCACAGATCAATTGGTAGACACTATTTATATGCTTAAACAAGTTGGTTAATACAGTCCCAGAGACTCCCTCAGGTGGTTCATGCTTCAGAACTGATCAAATTCCACATAGACATTTGAAAATAATCAGTAGAAATGGTTTCTACAGATGCAGGAATGGTCACATAGTACAGTGCTTTGTGGTAGGAAAGATATTTAGAATATTTAGAATATGTTTACTATACAATTTAGGATAATCAATGGAAATGGACATAGATCTGTTGGAGTGATTACAACAGGCCAGCTCATTATAACAACTTACTGGAACAGTGGAATGATAGGGCATTCCAAAAGAAATTGTTTCAGATTAAAGTTATCATTTTACAAGTCTATTAATGAATGAGTTTTCAGAAATTGTAGGTGTCAAGAAAAGATTACATACAGTTTCTCTAGACAAGTAGGGAGAGTTAATAACAGAATCAGTCGTAGCTGAAGCACCACTGAGAAGAGTCTGACCCCCTCCTCTTTATGTTCTTCCATCAGATATTTATACCCATTGATAAGATCCAGTAAACCTTTTCTACTCCAGGCTGAACAGTCCCAGTTCTCTCAGCTTCTTCTTATGTGACAAATGCCACCATCTCTTCACTGGAATTGTTCCAGCAGGTCATTGTCTTTTTTGTGCTGGGGTACACAACATTGGTACACAACATCACTCCAGGTCTGGCCTCACCAGAGTTGAGCAGAGAGCAAAGATCCCCCCCCTCAACTTGCTGGAAACACACTGCCTAATGCAGCCCAGGATACTGCCTTTATCACGAGGATTCATTGCAAGCCCCTTTTAGCAGGTCAACCTGTTGTCCAGCAGGACCACAGGTCCTTCTCTGCAGGGCTCGTCTCTGACAGGTCAGCCCCCAGCCTGTGCTGGTGCAAAGGGTTATTCCTCTTCAGATGCAGGATTTTGAAATTCTGTTAGCCAAACTTCATGAGATTCCTGCCTGCCCGTTTCTCCAGCCGGTTGAGGTCCCTCTGAATGGCAACACAACCATGTGGTATATCAAACACTTCTCTCAGTTTTGTATCATCTGTGAACTTTCTGAGGGTGTACTCAGTCCCACCATTCATGTCATTAATGACCATGTTAAACAATATTGGCCCCAGTAGTGACCCCTTTCAACATTAATCAGACATTATTCAAACATTGCATTTCAAATATGACATAACAAAACATTATATTAAACATATAGAAAGATGATCAGCCATATAGGAAAAAAATGGGGTGAAAAATTCCTTGTCATCCTAATTATTGTATGTCTGTTCCCACAGCATGTGAATTCTCTCCTCAGTTGGCAATAATTGGCTGATAAATGAGAATTTAATATATGTATGAAAAATTCAAGTGTTGCACAAATATTTAAGTGGCATCTCACATGAACTTTTCAGAAAATGGCAAGATACAATTATGACTTTGGAAAAAAAATCAGTTCTGCACTATGAAATATCAAAACAAAGAACAAATCAATCTTGGAAGACATAATTCCATTGATAGACTTGGAAAACTGCACTAGATTTTAACAAGTCTTTCAACATGATCTTGTATAAAATCCTTGCAGGCATCAGGAGATCTGTGGCTCGAATGGCTGACCTACGAGGTGGGTAGAGCATTGAGTGGGTCACTGAGCTCAAACGGTCAGTGACACATAGTCCAGCTAGCGTCTGGTTATTAGTGGTATTTCTCAGGGGATCCATCCTGGGGCTGAAACTTTTTAATGTCTTTATCAGAAACCTGGATACTAGAACAGAACACACCATCAAAAAATATATGGGTGGCACCAGGTCAGAGGCACCATTTTCTATGCTGGAGAGTAAATTGGCTGGCTAGAAAACAGCTTTGCAGCTGAGTAGAACACAAGTCAGAATTGCACCCTTGCATCAATGAGGGCCAGTTGCATAGTGGGCTGTTTTAGTAAAAGTGTAGTCAGCAGGTCAAGGGAAGTGCTTATTCTCCTCCATTTGGCATCTGTGAGCCTGCATCTGTAGTGTAGGAAGGGTGTTGACATACTGGAGCAAATCCAGGAGTATGGTTAGGGGCCTGGGGCACACGACATACAAAGAAAGCTGACAGAACAGAATTTATTCAGTTGGAAGAAGCATGGGCTAAAGGGAGATCTAATTGTTATCTGGGTGCTTATAGAAAAGATGGAGTCAAACTCTTCTTAGAGATGCAGATCAAAAGGATGAAAAGCAAACAAATTGCAGCAAGGCAATTTCTGTTTGAGTACAAAGAAATGAATCTTTGTCATGAAACTGGCAAAATGCAGGCTGCCCAATTAGGATGTTGACTCTCCACCCTTGGAGATAGTGAACTCTTAACAGCACAAGGCACTGAGTAACCTAGTCTAACTTTGTAGCTGAATCTAACTTTCAAGCTGTCTCTGCTTTGAGTAGGAATATGTATTTAGATGGGTTCCAGAGGTGCTTCCCAAACTAAATTTGTCTATTCTTCTGTGGAATAAAAGAACAGAAGTCTGAAATACAAGGGGGAAAATGGTGAGGATTCAAACAAGTTATGAACAATAAGGAATCATATAAATTAAAATAAAGGAGTAAGAAATTAATACAAATGATAGAAAAATATATATATATTTCTAGTGATAATGTGCATAGCAGTTCTTTCCTGACCATATATTTCAAAATACATGTTAAAGGAAGCACTCAACCATCTGTACAGTAAAATTTTAAGATAGATTTTTTTTTTTTTAATAGGGCTCAAGCAAAATCAGTTGTATATGTCTGTAGTTCCAAATCTCTAAGAAAAGCTTTCTAAGGAGTCCAAAGTACTTTGTGAATATTTATAATTACATCTATAAGACATCTCCATGAAGGAGAGGATGTTGCACAGTGCCTAACCTTTGTAAGGCTAAGGACTTCCCATTTGCAGCCTTGCACTTATAACACTGAAGTCTACCTTTCACTTTTGCTTTGTAACCTCATACTTTCCGACTCTGCAGCTGCTGTTGCGGTGCTTTTAACCTTTGCATTTCTAAAGTGCTGACATCCTCATGACTCTGCGCCTGCAAACTCTGGGATATTGTTACGTCCATTATGTTAGGTTTCTCCTAGGAAGTAATTGCCACTGGTGTGTGAATCACCATTCTTCCTCCTTTGTAGCTTTCAGCTTAAAACTTTACACTGGGAGTGGAAAGGGGAACAAAAAACAAAAACAAAAAACAGAGCTTAGTAGATAACAGTAATAGATACTAATAACTTAAATAACCAGTTAACACTGCACATAAAATTCATGCACAAAGCTTCAAAGCTAGCTAGAGCATAGCACCTGCACCTTATTAAAGAGTGCTCCAATCAATACTATTAGTGTAAGGAACAAGAGCAGCCAGTAGGGAGGTTGAGTGGGTCTTGATAAAATTGATATCTGCTGCTCTAAAGAGGGTGTCCAGAAGAGGACACTCATCTGGGGAAACCCCAAGCATATCTGTCCTTGGCTGGCCTGGCTAGCATTTTCCCTTTGTTGCTCTCTTCTCTCTCTCCTTTATTTTTTGTTTATTGGGTTGAGTGGGGGCTTTTTTTGGAGGGGTTGCATGGACATAAGTAACTATAACTGTTAGATTTGATGCCTGTCATCAGCTGTAGATCCTGAAAATATATTCCTGAGTATGTAAGCCTGTCTCCATACTCTATATAACACTAAGAAATAAATCCATTTTCTACTAGGAAATGCTACATCAACCAGTTGACCACCTTTCTGGTTCTATGATGGCTGGTTTATGAGCAATAGAAGACTAAATAAGCTTAGAAAAAATGGAGGGAGTTTAATCTCATTACCACAGACTCCTAGTCTATCTTAAGTAACTCTTAGCAGCTTGTTCCATAGCTTGACTTTTCTTATACCTCTGCATGTATTATTGAATATGAAATATAAATTTTTCCTGCTTTCTCTTTTCTACACTTTAGCCTGACCTCTTTCTGAGATGAATTTCAGGCATAAAGAGAAAAAAAATTGACTTCAAACAGCTTATGCTCTTAATGAGTACTTCAGAGCTTAAGCGAGTGAAAAATTGCATTGTCAACTTTACAGTTAAAAGATTCACCTAGCCAGCACTAGGATACTAAAGGTTATATGAGCATAATTAAATACCATATTGAGTCTGAGAGCCAGGCACCTCAAATGAATTGCAGATGAAAGAAATGTACTAAAGTGTGATTTTTTTTTTCTTGTATGGCAACCAATAATGAAGATATACAAAGAAATCTGCTTTTTTAAATGATGAAGAGGACAGTTTGTTATAGATGGGCAATAAAGCTGCAAGTGAAACTAACTCCACAATTTTAGGAAAAGTTATAGTCAAAACTAATTATCCTTTTTCACTAGCTATCCATTTATGCTTCATCTTGCATAATGCTTTACAGATGGAACATCTGCCTCCTTTTTTAAGACTATATATTACTTTCCACTTTCTCTTTTGTAAGCTGTACCATGTTCTTTTGAATACCACAAAGTTATTGCTAATGAATACTTAAGTTAATAAACTAGAGAACATCCTTTAAAGACTCTAAAGTATATTATACTCATAACTGAAGCATTTCTTATTTTCTTTGTATGGCAAAACCGAAAGATAATTGGAATTCACGTTAAGCAGGATCCAGATCCGGACAAATTTCCAACTCCTCAAACTTTTTAAAATGCTAACATTTCTATATATATATATATATATATATATAAGAGATCAGTACAAAACATATTTCCTTTGGGAAGATGTTTCCAAAATTTCACAGAGAAAAAAGTCCTTTGGACTTTTTAAACAAAATTGCTGTGGTCCATTCAGGTATTAGAAGAAGCCTATAATTCCTGTTACATAGCTGTAAGCTTGGAAGCTCAGGGAAACCCTGGTGCCCACGGTGCCCAACATCTGTAAAACTCAAGAAACCTAAAGCAGTCTGGAAGCATCACAGCTCCAAGGAGCTGGAATGATAACTGAAAGAAACTTTTGACAATCTGTATAATTTCTACAGAAATATTTAATAAAATAAATACATGTTCATTGAATATTTTCATTTCATTGAATTATTAAAATATTACAAAGGAACGCTTATAACAGGACCTAGCTAATCAAACATCTGACTAACATTATTTTCCTTAGGATGAAAACTTAAAACTTTCACTGCCTATAATTAAAATTTCAAATAACAAAATGTCTTTCAGGAAGAGTATTCCTTATTTTTGCTCTTGATTTTCAAAACTGAACTGAGTGTTTTAGTTGCAAACTTGATTTTCTTGGGTCTAAGATGTACCTTACGGAAGCAACTGGGATTTCACTTGAGAACAGGACATTTTGAGTATGATAAAACTATAAGGAACATAAAAAAATCCTCTGTAAAGTTCTTATATTTTTTGTTAATGATATTGTCTTAAATAATAATGTCTTAAAGAAAAGGTATACATATGCTACTCATCCAGCAAATACGTATATGCTTGAGTTCATGTATACAGAACATTTATTTGTTTAACAAAGATGATTTTTTAGTGTCCATGTGTGACAGGGTAGTTTCTACCTACTTCTCTTGCATATAGACCCACAAGACAAGCAACTTCTTAAATTTGCTCATTTGCCCATCTTTGAGCAAGAGAGACCACTCTGGTAAAAATAACTTTGATTAGCTTTTTGTGTACCTCTATTCTTGAAAGATGTTGTGGGTTTTCTGTATGAAATGATCTGACGGAACATTACATGCTATGGTTCAGTGATGGTATCTCTGTCAAAAATGCTCTTCACCCATCAGACTAGGAAAAGCTATACCTGTTCTCCCTTTGATCATTCCTAATATCAGTACAACCCAGCTCAACCTCTCTTCTGTGTTGTGGTGCTGCATCAAAGCGTCCCCTTTTCCTTTGTTTGTCCTCACAGATGCTCCTGCATTAGAGTGAGTGCTCTCCAGATGGGTCTGGACTCTCTTTAATCTCTATGATTCATTAAAATCTAAGACCTCAGCATGAACTGCAGAGAACATGAGGCACATCTGCTGAATAATCACATTTTGAGCGCAACTGTGTGAACTTGCCTCAGGCTATTGAAAAGCATGACACTTGATTGTAATAAATGATAATAGAATAAGTTGTCAAGATGATACTGCTGCAGTTGAGGTACAGAAGTACACTAGCAGATTTATTAGTTTAGACAGTCAATAGGACAGTGGAGAAAAGATTGTCAGACTCAGAAGAGTTATTTGTGCATGGCAATTCATCCCACATTATCTTGCTTCAAGGAATCTCATTCCTAACTTCCTGCAAAGCTATTCTCAAATTGGGTTTATTAACACGGATCAAAATGTCAGACAGCATGAAACAAAATACTGTGTATTTACAAAGCACTTTTGTGTAAGATAGGCCAAGCTAACCTGCAACAGCTTGTATCAGCCTCATGGGCTGCTCAGACTCTAGTGGCTGATTCAATTCCCTTTTGACTGCTAAATTCAGTATTCCTCCAAAGTATACTCCTAAATTCTATAATGCATTAATTCAGGGCACTTTGGAAAGTGATCCTATGGCTGTAAAACCAGTTATCATACAGATGTGGAAAAGACGCAACGGACATTTGAAATAAAACAATGCTGCTAATCAGAAGCTGCAAAAATCAATAGGAAAGTTAGAAGTTGAACTATTTTTTCAAAAAGAAAAGGTAATTTACTTTAAGTATTCAAATTTGCATTTATTTTTACATTTTCTGTGTAAATAAATGATAATGAATTTGACCACATTTTATTTTTAAATGGCATTAGGGCATCTGCTGGACTCGGCACCCATTTCTAAGTAGTTTTACATTGTTTGCATTCTTGTTCTATTGACAAAGAGTTAAAAAATCTAATTTGCCCTTAAGCCAGTTTTACTGTTTCAATTCAGTGATGAGTTTTATGTTTGGAAACTAAATTAGATTTTGTAAAATAAAATGTCCAAATACTGAATGAAACAGATGATCAGCTTTCTGTGATTCACAGCTATCTTGACAAGAGAGCCCTGAGTGAATATTCAAAAATTTTCTCCAATTTTTCATTAGAAAAATTCCTAAATCTGATTTTTATCAATGAATCTACACCAAACCCATCAGCATTGTAATTTATTTGCAATTGGGAAAAGGTGTCCATCCTTTTTTATTAGTATAAGGTCTAGCAGTGCATCTCTCCTTGTTGGCTTCTCCATCACTTGTGTCAAAAAGTTATCCTTAAAGCTCTGCAGGAACTTCTGGGATTGCTTGTGTTGATCCTCTAGCAGATATCAGGGTGGTAAAAGACCCCAACAAGAACCAGCGTCTGCAATTACGAGGCTATTTCCAGCTGTCTGTAGAAAGCCTCAGCTACTTCCTCTTCCTGATCAGCTGGCCTGCAGCAAACAACCACAACAGTGTTCCCCATGTTAGCCTGCCCTTTAATCCTTACCATAAGCTCTCAGCTTTCTCTTCATCCGCCCCTAGGCAGAGCCTCATACGTTCCAGTTGCTCTCTCTCACATAAAGGGCAACTCCCCCACCTTTTCTTCCTTCCTAAAGAGTCTGTATCCATCCATAACAGCATTCCAATCATGCAAGCTATCCCACCATGTCTCTGTAATTGCAATGAGACCATATCCATGTGACCACACACAGAGCTCTAATTCCTCCTGTTTATTCCCTGTAGTGCATGCATTTGTGTACAGGCACTTCAGAGAGGTATTGAAGCATGCTGATTTCCCAGGAGAGGTCAGGGAAATTCCCCATAGTCTTGTCTTACAAGTACTTCCTCCGTGGTATGCAATTGCTAGAGGTAATCCCAAGTAGAGCCCATTTGGCTGCCTGCATAGTCTTGATAACTCTCCCTTTCCCCTGACTTTCCTAATTTAAAGCCCTTCTTACCAGGTTGGCCCGCTTAGTGGTAGATGCATGTGCCCTGTTTAGTTAGGTGGATCCCATCTCTCCCAATCATTTGTCGATCTTTAAATAGGGTCCCATGGTCATAGAAATCAAAACCCCGATGCCAACACCAGCAGCACAGCCAGTTTTTACTCAGAGTATCTGTCTCCTCCTCCTCCTATCCTTCCCCCTCACTGGCAGGATTGAGGAAAAATGACCTAGGCTCCTAGACTCCTGACCACTGTCTCCAGAGCTCTGAAATCTCATTTGATACTTTCCAAGTTGCCTTTGGCTGTATCGTTGGTGCAAACGTGGAAGAGCAGCAGGAGGTAATAGTCGAATGGGTGGACAAGCCTCGATGGTCTTTCCATGACATTTCAGATTTGAGCCCCTGGCAGGCAACAATGCTCTATAGACAAGAGGACAGGCAGATAGATGCCTCCATTCCCTGAAGCAGGGAATCACCCACTACAATCACTCTCTGCCTCTTCTGGGTGTTCCTGTAAGCAGGGTCCCTCAGCTAAGTTGCTTTACTTGAGGCCATGCACAGCTCCTCTTCAGTTTGGAGGGCACTGAATCTGTTCATCAACTGTCAGGATTCAGGAGGAGCCTTTCTCTTTATATGAGAAGTGACCAGTTTCCAGCCTTCATCTTCTACAGAGTTATGACTTACTGTTCCACATGGCACAGAGCCCACCTGCATCTCAATGGCTATGAAAGATTGAGACTCGTGATGCTGTAGAGTCTCTGAGAATATTCTATCTCTCGCTCATCTTCTTGGATGCTATGCAGCCTGCTTACCCTCTCCCATAACTCCTTTACCTGGCAACATAAATCTTCAACAACAGTAAATCTTCTGCATAAAAGTTGACAGTCAGCCCCAGCCTCACAGAGAGGCCACAAGCACCATCTGCAGCCCAGGACCTGCAGAGCTGCGTCCACAGTCGGAAGGGGAGTTGCATGGCCCTGGATGTGAGGGGTATAACCATATTCAAAAATAGTTCCCGTATTTTCTTGTGAACATGTATAGGCCCTATTAGTACAGGGAAATTTCAAAGGACTTGGCATAGCTCATTTGGAAGCAACAAACAATAATTTTAAATAATCAAAAAATTTACTATCTGGATATTTTCCTCCACCTCACCCCCAGGGTGCCCTAAGTAAGGAACAACAGGCTTAGATATAACCTATTTTCTAAATTCTTAATGATAGTTTAAACCATTTTATAGAATAGTAAAGTTTGGTGGGTAAAAAGTTCATGATTAGATTCACAACAGTTTTATTTACTTTTGCTTTATGTAGTTTTGGGGGAGTCATCAAATTGTTCAATCCCCAAAGTTTAACACTGTATTACTAAACACTGGAAATTGTGGTGAAAAGTATATTCTACAATCTAAATAATCATTCTTGGTAGAACTGAGGAAGCATTAAAGGGTTGAGACTATGGACATTTTTTCAATTTTCTGTTTAATTTGGGGTATTGATGATAGAGCACTGTTTCTTCTAAATCCAAAATCTCTAATTGAAATGTTAGCGGAACATTTGGTTAGTTCCCTCAGTATGTCTTCTATGGGTTCCTCACTCAATCAGTATAATCCTGAGGAAAAACATCCTCTAGATACAGCTGCTTATTGGGGGAAGGGGAAGTCTCTCTTCTATGATATTAATTATACAATATGTTAAAATGCAACTGTTCCAACAGAGTGTCTCACACTATCTCAGGGAGTTTTCTGTGAAAATATTATCTGCATTCACAGATTTTTTTTTCTTTATCATAGTTTTCAAAGAGTTTATTTACCCAAACCAAATATAATTGGATTCCTGTAAGGATTAGAGAAAAGACTGAGTTATGTTTATTTGCAGATGAATTTATGTGGTGCAAAAGCTCATGATGAATATGACTTGTATGCTGAAGAACAAAAATTTTAAAGGAGCCTAAAAACTCTTGAGCATGCCTATCTCCAGAATAAAGTATAGCAAAAGGATAAATAATAACCTACATTTCTGATTTTTCTTTCTAAGTTGATTCAAATGTTCCACTGATGATGAACAAAATCATTTGTCCATTAATTCTTTGTATTAAAGTCTCCTAAAACTTAATCCTACAGTTGCAGTAGCTTCAGAGTTATTAAGCCCAGAGAAGTGCATTTGTGCTGAAAGTAGAATTTTAGAAGGTAATAACTCGTAGATGTTTTTGAGTTTAAAAATATTTGCACAAAGTCTACTTATATCCCTAAATTGCAAGTGGTTAATATATACCACAGGTGTCTTTTTCAACTTAATAATACTTTATAATATGGGACAATATACTGCTTATTTTTCCTGTGTTTGAATTCAGTCTTTAAGATCATATTGTTCTTCTCCATGCCTAAGGAGAGGATGGTCACCTGCCTCTGTGAATTTTTCAATTCCTTTAATCCCATAATTCCTTTCTGTAAGCCACATTCTTGATTTAAAGACCTTTTTGAATATTTCCTTTGATTCTGGGACCATGATATGGAAGGTGTCAGGAATACCAGTGCCCAGGATGGGTGGCTGAGCTCCACATGGAAGTAAAGTAGTTGATCTCAGAGAAGACTATACGATTTCCAGGAGACTTTCCACACAGCACAGATCAAGCCATGAGCTTGGAAGCATTTTTCTGACTTAAAAGTTAACCGTACCTGGATATATTTGACTTTGGAACACAGAGGTTTAATCTTTTAAGATCCAAGCAGTGCATTTTAATTTTTTTCAAGCCATGTTATTTTAATGATCTATTTGAGATCTTTTAAGGAAAATATCTTAAAATTTTGAACGCTAAATAAAAAGAACAATGCTTCCAAAACTGTCTATAGCTATGTCTAAACTTGAATATTGGGAGTGCTTTCCAATTCTGGTATCCAAGTGCTCATCTTCTAACTATGTTTCAGTGTGAATCTCCACATCATCCACCTGTGTGTCTTGCTTTCCAGTAGGAAAAAAAAAAAAAAAAAAAAAAAAAAAAAAAAAAAAAAAAAAAAGGTGCAATACAAATATATTGCAAAATAGAGTGCAAAAGATATATTCAGCATGTTCTCTGGACTAGATTAGATGAACAGGGGATTAAAGCCTGGGGTGAAACATGAAATGCACATACCCCTTAGTTAGGAAAGAGACTTGGAGTTCCTGGCAGACTTTTGAGAGCTGTCATCATCAGTATCTTTAAAATTCTCTTAGACTTTAAGATTCTAAGTTTTAGAGAAGGAAAAAAAAATACGCAGCTGTTTTTAATTAAAGATTTTAAAGAAAATGACTTATTTCTTCTGTATCAGAACTCAGCATACATTAGAGTGGTTCTGTTAAAAATGAACTTGGCTGACTGTACTTTCCCCTGACTTAAAAGCTGGACTAATAAAAAAGCCGATATGGCTATTTTTGATCAAAATCATGCAGTATGGATCTAATACATTTCTATTAACTCTAGTAGATTTCCTATATTTTTTTACTAGTGCAGATCAGAATTTTTCTTGTGGTCTGAACGTAATTTAAAAGAATTATACAAAAAGAAAAGGCAAGAAAAGCTGATATCAGAAGGTTAGAAAATCAATAGGCAGAACAGAAAATAAAGTGATAAAAAGGGTCTTACAAAACCCAGAAGTTAAAAAGCCATTTTGAAATGGGTAAAAGAGGAATGCTGCTGAGAAACTGTAGTTTATGGCACAAACTATCTGAATGAATAGACTTAATCAGCCTCATGGCTTCTTGAAGAACATGCTGCACCATTATGTAGTGTAGATTCGTTCTGTATCCTTGGAGTAAGTCTAACCCTTCTGAGTTAATGAGCTCTCATTGGCATGTGAATGTGTTGAAAAGAGGCTCCCTTTCTATTAAAATGCAATCATTTGCCTTGTGTTTTTAGCTATTTCTTAAAATAACTGACTTGGCAATCATATCCCTTGTCTTAGATGAAGTTATTCTCATTATTTATTTATTTTTCTATATGGTGACATGTGCTGACACAAGTGTTTTTTTATTTCATTTAAAGGTAATTATGTGGCATGTGGAATGATCCATCCTTTGCTCAGATTGTGTTATGTTGCATTATAAAGACCATTATTTAATAACCATCCAAAATTGCTAACATAGTCTTACAATTTCAAAAATCTTTACATTTTTTCTTATGTATGTCATTTATAATTTTTTTTTTTTTTTTTTTTTTTTTTTCCTGATGAAATCTTTTCTGGTATTTTCACTTTGATTTGAATTACATATCATCTTTTAAATATAAAAAATGCATTAAAAATAGAATTATAACAACCCTTTGCTTTATCAACTGCATGAGATTTTGATTTTTAATCATAATATCACTTATCCAGACTAGTAACAATAACTACAATTTTCCATTTCTTTCTGTGCAAGCTTAATCAATGTAACTATCATATGAAATCCTTAGTGTATAACAAACAGATTTCAGAATAAGCCTGAATATTTGCTCACTTTTATCTAAGACTTTGATTTACAGACTAGGAAGACTCTGGTATTTGCAGGTCACTTTCTTAATTTAAATGCTATTCCCCCTTTTGTATTTCAGAAGAGCAGAACCCTTCCTTCTGACTGATGTCTGCAAAACTCAACAAGATTAATTTTCTGAGATTTGTGCTGTTGCCACAATCACACATGTGATGCCTCAGGCAATGGTTAAAAAACAGAGTTATTGTGAAACATTATTTCAGAGGCAAGTGCAGTGATATCAGTATAAAAATGCATTTTTACATATAATATAATAGATTTTTAAATGAAAAATCATTATGAAACTATCAGTCACACATTCCATACTACAAATACTAAAAAATTATTTTTTCAACATTATAGAATATTTCAGGTAACATTTTTGATAAACAGATATTCTGTCAACATTGAAAGGTTTCCTCACTTTGTCAGTCCTCAACTACTAAAAACTGTATTGCAAAGTGATCTTTTGGTAGTATGGTAGTTGGTTATTTTGGCTAGCCAAAATCAGACCATAACAGCCTGCATTTTTCTTGCAATGAAAGATGATTTGGATAGACCAACAAATATCTATTTCCATGTATTTGTTTTGTGATAGGTGATTTCAGGAATTTTTATTTATTTTATTTTATTTATTTATTTATTTGTTTGTTTGTTTGTTTTTGGCTGGTTTACTTTTCATTGCTCTGAAGTGGAACATAAAAATATATAAAAAAACATAAAATTGAAAATTTAGTTTCTTGCCATCTCCATCTACAGTTCTTCTGGGTATAGGTCGCTGTGTCAAAGGATTTAAAGACTAAAAGACCATATCTGTGTTCTGCAGTGAATAAGCTCCTAAATTACAATTGCATATATAATACTCAAAACTTTTAAGCTACTGATATACTTTAACATAAGTAGAAAAATATATACCAGGAAGCATATAGTAATATGATAAATACATATATACCTATATGTGTGTGTGTATGTATATATATATAAAAAATACATGTATAATAATAGAATAAATTGCGTGTATGTGTGTGTAAGCAAGTTAATAAACAATATAATATAGGAAGGAATTAATTCTGTGCTCTGTTATTCAGACATTACTTCCACTGAAGACAGTTTCAGTATACCATCAGGAGAGAACAAAATAGTAGGAACAAAGATATAACTCCTCTTTTGTAGCTTCTGTAGAGCCTCTGGTATATGTCCTGAATAATCTTACCTTCAGATAAATTATATTATCTAATGAAAGGCCTCTATCTACTCCACATATAAGACTCCACATCATCAGAAGAGGGATAAACATGGATTTCCATCACAGGACTCTCAAGAACCCTTGAAACTAAAAAATTCCCCAAAATTCAGTTTCCAGAGAAGAGGATCAATATCTGAAATATATAAATTCTCTTTGTAATGATATTTAGTAGAATAACTGACATATAATATAGGATGGTGTGACAAGAACCCTTTAGGGGTGAGCTACCAGGGAATTCTCTGGAGCAACTGGATTAAGGAAGATACTACTAGATCATGCAGCACAGCATGCAAGTGGAAGACATAAGGAAGACAGCTCTTAAGATTCTTGTCGCTGAAACGGAATGAAAGGAATTCTGTTGTCACTTAAGTGGTATGTTTTCTAACTTTTCTTTTTTTCCCCTCAAAGTTAAAATTGGGTCTGGTATTTGCCACTAATCTATCTAGGATTATGTTACCTGATCATGTGACTGTGTATGTGTATATATATATATATATATATATATATATATGTATATCTCACATGGCTGGTATGTACCATTGCATTTCTGGGTGGCTTGAATTATGGATTTGTTGAAAAATTAAATCTGGCCTAAGTATTAGCTGTATTGTTATCAACATGTTCAAAGAAGCCTGCATTGCTAGTTCAAAACATATTCTAAACATTGAGCAGAAGGGCAGAAATTCATTATATGTGAATTATTTGGTAAAAATCTTGCTTTCAGTCTTGCAAAAACATTGTTTGAAATTTCATAATGAAAAGGTCATAATGTTATCAGACACTTTGCAGAGGGAAACAAAACAATTTAAATCCTAGTTAAGAAAAGCTGAATGAAATACTAATATTACCACGTCCAAGGAACTGCAGATTAATGATATTAACATGAGAGAGCAACCATTCATTCAAAATTAATATACAGGCTGTTTTGTCTCCCCCTAGCCCCCGGATAAAATTCTCATTGCTTTAGAATAAGGAAGAACCTAGAGAAGAAGAAATAACAGCTGAATATAAATACACTTTTTTTCTGACATTGAGCAAGCAGCAGTCACAGATCCTGTAGCTGTATTCTCAAAGGCAAGGCCCTGATCTAAACCTATTTTAAGATATTCACTCATGAGGTCAAAGTCAGGGACTGACCTATCGGTAACTGTTTATTTACATACAGTACTTCTGTAGTAATAAACTCATTCAACTTTACTCCCAAAATCATAGAATCATAGAATAGTAAAAGAAAAACTAAAGTATATGTGCTATTGTTCTGTCTTCTAGCAAATTCTGAGAGAATAGCTTAAAAAAAAAATTATCTTCTTATTTTGTGTTGATACCTCTCTGAAAAACACAAAATATCTACAAAGAAAATCACTATAATAGAGTAGCAATTTCTTTAATGTCTCCAGTTAAAGTCTGCTAAACTAGTTGGGCATACCATGTGGTTATGTACCAGTTTTTCTTATCCTCTTAAAAAGCAAAAAAAACTAGAAAAACAAAAAGAACCCCTGATCATTGCTGCATCAATCAGCTGAAGTGTTTACCTGTGTCAGCACTGCTACTGAGGTCCATAGAACAGATACACCAACATTTACTCCTTAAGATAAATGAACATATTTGTCTTTCTTTCCTTTTTTTTTTTTTTTTTTTTTTTTTTTTTAATCTTCTTACCTGGTATGTTACTAAAAAAAAAAAAAAAAAAAGAGTTATAAGTTTATAAGCAAGCAGAATACAGATCTGCAGTCCCTCTTCTCTCTCTTTGCAGATCATATTTGGCACTGAAGGATTTTCATTAACTTCTTTATCTTACTACAGCAGCTGTTTTTCTAATATATGTACCAGCACACATATGTTCCGAATAAAGCTTAAAACATTGTCCTGAATACAGTAAATACAAGTGGATTTTTCCCTTTGGACATAGAAAAGTTACTCTTCTGACATCAGAAAAGAGAGGTTTAAGTTTTAAACTCTTGCCCCCTTTCATATTTCCTTCCCCTGAATCAACATAAAATTTTTGATGTGTGTGGAGATCAAAAAACATTTATTACATCTGTTTTGGGAAGAGGTCCGCACCCTAAGGAGTGCTCCTGGAAATACAGCAAAAATAAGTCTAACTTCATAAATCTAGAGTTTTTGAACAATAATACCCTCGTCTTTTCATGAACGATCATAGAAGGATACAATATATTTTAAAGTAGTACAAACAGCAGTATCTAAATTTAGAGAATCTAGTATCATTTTTTCTACTTAAATACCAGCAAAAAAAGGAGCAAATTAGGTAACCAATAATACAGCAATAAACTCACAAAACAAATCTAAACTACAACTACCAATAGTATTCAACACTTGGACCTAAAATGTATAAAAATCTACAAAAAAATTAAACTATTTTCCTATCTCCAAGTTAAAAGGCTACTTTAACTCTTTTTTACAGCTGCATTGCCTAAATATTGACTAATTTTCTAGCTTGTTTGTTTAATGTCATTCCATAAACCCAGAATCCCAGTACTTATACAGATATAAACCAAGATACTTACTTTGCATGTCAGTAGCATAGAATAATGAAATGATCATCACTTGCTTTATTGAAATAACTAATTTCTTGAAGATACATAGTAATTTTCTTATAAAGTCATATAATGTAAAAGAGATTATAGGAATTTCCAGATAGTACTAGCACATGGAGTCTTTTAAAATGTATCTGAATTACATTCTGACTTACAATTAGAAACAAAACAATAATTGCCTCTTTGCCTATTACAAAATTTTCTGTATTTCTCTAGTGGTTTGCATATTACATAAATTTCTATGTTTTTCTAGTGATAGCTAAGTCCAACCTTCAGAACTTACTATAACTTGGTTGTAGACAATATGGAAATTATTTCTTCTAAATACATAAATTTTTGAATTTCCAAGCATATTTGGTGCTGCTTTTTTTCTCAATTATACATTTCTATTTAGTTTTCTGAAATAATTGTAGCCATTATGATTGGTTTTCCTTAAATATACAACATGAATTTAAACATTATTTTCTGAATTGGGAGAGAAGAAATAATTAGTTTTCTACAAACTGTTTTGTTATGGAATTACATTGACAGAATGGGCAAGCTTGGTGGACACTGCAGAGAACTATAGCTCTCTGAGATGGAGCAATCTATATTCAGCTGACATTTTTTCCAGTCATATTTCTTCTTTCTTTATAAAATGTTTTTCTATGTCCCCAATAATTAAAAGCATACACTACATAACTATGTCTCCTGAACTCACTCTTCCATCCATTTGCAAAGATATACACAGCTATCAAGATTTTCTTTCACTTAAGTAGATGAATATAGTGCATATCAATTATTCAGTTTTCACAAGCTGCAGAACATAGTAATTACAGATTTGATAAATTGAGCATATACCTCTAGTCCATATCTGCAAAAGAAAGCTTGCAAAATAGATCTACTTAGTAAAGGAAATGTTCATAATAATTAATTACAGCCTGTTTTCCTTTTGGAGCTCCTCACTCAACTGTTCTCCAAAGCTATGCTTGAATACATTGCACTGGGGATGTGCTGTGGTTCAGTTTAAATACGAAGACAGATAGAGGTTCAGTGAAATGTAAAGCTGAGGCAGCCTCTGCTGTGCTGCACAATACAAAGTTCTTAGTTACATATTATGATAGAGCCAATATGATCATTCTTCCATGACTTTCCATTAAAACTGGAACCTCATCTACCATTCAAAACAAAATTATTGCTTCAGTGCTAAAGAATCTATGACACTTTTACAAGGCAAGAAATCAACTTTGTGAATTTGGAAATTACAGTCCATAAAAGTGTTGTTTGTGCTTCCATTCAGTTAAGATGATTTTCTACCTGAATTGCTATTTGTTTGTTTGTTTGTTTGTTTTTGCATTGCATTGCATTGGAACAATGGAATGCTAAAGTAAAAACTCAGAATACAATGTCTATGTCTTCTGATAGAGCAGATGGATATATTAAAAAGAGTGTACTGATCTATACTGCAATTCATGTAAATGTTAAAAAAAAGATATGTTTTGTTTAAAGTATGAGTGTTTGCTTGTAATATGGTTGCCTCTTTCAAGCATTTTAAATTTCAGTTCTTATACACACACATTCTCACAAACACATATGTATATGCACATACATATTATGTCTATTGTATGGCTTTTTAAGTCTTTGGAATCACAAATGTATGTGTTTACTCAGCTGTCTTAAGTATAATGGTAAATATGTTCTTGGTGAGATTACTAGAAAATTATTTCTAGCTTTATTTTAATTAAGAAAGACATGATAGATATATAAAATATATTCTCTTTAATTATGGATCCATTTGTATTCCAGTGAAGGAACAGTTTTATCAGGGAAATGAGGAAAAGATGGAGAGAAGAGAAAGCAGTAAGAAGGTTGCGCCAGTGTAGCATGTGTGTTCCGGACTGCATGGCAAAGTATCTCCCACATGACAGTGCTTTCTGACTTTATTGTAGATGGAGATTCCTTACAACTTCTTGCATTATAACATAAATTATGAACATTATCATGGAATCTCTTGGAAGCATTTATGTAGACAGTATTAAAGGCCCCCCAAAAATATGTGTTCATAATAATATTACAAGTGTGGGATAGCTGATCCCATAACAACTTACTTTGACCATAAGTGACAATATAATCTCCATTAAGGAAGTTTTAAAAATTCCCCACCAGTAGGTAAGGATATGAAATGAGGGTTGACTGACGTGGATGTAACGAATCCCCTGGCTTGACAAAAAAATTAGTTTTGCATATCACCTAGCAAAAGAAACTCATGACCTAACATCATCAAGACATTGCCAAAGGGCCCAAGTAACACCATCAGAACCCTGGAATCCCCTACAGCAAAGCTTAAGATCTGGCAAAATCTACCTAATTGTATTTTTACTTATTTGTAGTAGAGATAAGGTTAATTTCAGGTTTCCTGCAGTTACTGGCAATAAAGTCACACCTTAGGTGACATAACATATCACCTTATTCAGGTTCTGATGAGGTGTTGTAGGTTATAAAGCTATTTACCTTCAGTATAGGGATTCCTTTGTCCATTATGAATCACCTGGTAAATGGCCCCAAACCTGTTTTAATTGGCTGACCTGACTGATGTGACAGTGGTCTTCAGCTGGTATGCCGAGGACTATGTTCTGGAGAAAAACAAATTCTGAGAAACTATCTGCATCTCCTTACATAATTACATAATATCTTCTAGAATATACTGGGGTCAGTGGCACTTATCAGGTGTGCTATTAAAGCGGTTAAACTTTATATCCAATACTTAAAAATTCATTAAAACTTTTGCACTAGACAGAAAGGTAGTTTTGGTATAAATGACAGACTGTATTTCAAAAACAAATCTACAAATGGAAATGTATTTAATTCTATGTAAAATTTCACAGGAGTCATTTCTGACATGCAGAAATTTAAGATTAAATTAGAATTTTCTCTATATCTTAGACTAATAGGATTTCACAATTCTGTAATATCTACAGCAAGAAGAACAGCTGTAATATCTACAGCTCTGTGAAAGTATAAGATCTGAGAAATAAAGCTGTAAGGATCAGTAAAGGATCAATACATATTGAGAAATGAATGTTGGAAAAGAAATATTAAATAATAAATGTACAATGTAGATTTCTGTAAGTTTTTTTTCAAAGAACTGATATTAAGGATCAATATAGTTTACATGGTATTAAGAAACATAGGACCACACTACATATGAAATCTGTCTCATATTGCCTTTTTTAGAATAAAATGTATAAAATAAAATTGTTGCTGTAAAGAAAGATTGGATTTCATCCACTTATCTTACAAATATGAAACAGAATTGCAATGAGAAACATGGAAAAAAGCAAGAGAATATCATATATAAAAATGCATTATGATTTATTCATTTATCTGAATTTAACTGAAAGAACAACATAATAAAATTATTCAGTATTTCTATATTACTCTCTGTTGTATTGTACCTTTATTCAAAATTGTCCTTACTACTTGTACTATTACTGTTATCACTACACAGGAATAGATTGGGTACTATTCTTAGTTCTCATCATGAATTGCTCTGTGAGTCTGGACTAGGTGCCTCTCTTATCTGTTTCTCTTTCTCTCTCTCTCTCTCTCTCTCTCTCTTTTTTTTTTTTTTTTTTTTTTTTTTTAAGAAAAGGAGATGATGATGAATAATGTCTTTCTTGGGAAAGTGCTTTAAACTCTGCAGGTGAAACTACTTCATGGCTTGATGTAAAGCCCAGCAAGTTCAGTGAGAAACTTTTGTCTGACTTCAGTGGGTTTGGGGTTAGACCACCTATGTGAAAATGAATAATATTGAGAAACCAATGTTTTTATGTGAACATATGATCTTATTTTAGGACGTGTTACTAAATTTGCATTAGAATTTGAATTCATAATGTTGCCTCAACCTAACTCTCTTACAATTCTAGCATTTGGGGTTTTAGATTTTGAAATAAATGTCAGATATAACTTGCCACAGAAGAAGAAATATAAATCATCATGTATCATATAGGATACTAAAAGGATATTTGACATATCAACTAAATATGTATGTACCAAAATGATACTGTTACTTAATACATTATCTGAAGAAATTCAGATTTTTTTTCCCCCATTGGAGCAAAATCAATTTCAAAACACCTGAAAATAAGCCAATTTGAAGTGCTGTATTTCAGCATACACTGACAAGTTAACTTTTCTAAAGTACAAGATACATTGGTCTCAGATGAAGAACTCTGCGCTAGATCTGAAAGTGTCAAGAATTGTATTACCTTCTTGGTTTTCTTGTATCACTCAGATTAGAAGCCTTCAAATACTCTTCTTTGTTTTTTATCTGCATTTGAAAATATGAAGTGGAGAAACATAAACAAGATGCTGGTTCACTTTCCTTTTTATTAAAAAGACTCAAAACCAATGAAAAATAAAACATGCAGTTGATACTTGTGCTGTTTTCTCCTTTAATTGAAAGTTTTCACTGACGGAAAGTTTAAAACAGAGATTGCAAACAAATAACAACAAAAAAAAGTGACTGATCTGCTAATAAAAGGAAACAAAGGGAAGGATAAGACATGAACTATCTATCTTTAAGGCAAAGACCAAAGTTTCTAAAAGTACATAAAAAAAAAAAAAAAAAAAAAAAAGAACAAAATAAGACAAAGAAAACAGAAAAATCTAGCAATTCCGGGGGGGGGGGGGGGGAACTTTTTTATTCTTTTTTGTGCATTGTGGGTACTATGTATTTTGATGAGTAATCCAGGCAATGGATTTTAATTCCTAATTTTAGAAATGTTTAAAATCAAAAGCTTTTACATTAAAAAAGAAGGGAAAAAAAAGATTTACTGATTAAGCATGAAATAAAAGTCACTGGAAAGAAATAGGTAGCCTCTGAAGGTGATAACCTGAAAGATGTGTCTTTTTCTCTCTATTAACTTTAACAAGGATAGCTGGACTTCTAGAATAGTCAATCAAATTTAAATGGTGGGAATTCTCCCTTCCCATCTTCACAATAATTATGAAGTTTATTCTGCTTTTCTTTTAATATTATTACCTAGTTATAGTTTATTCGCAGTGTGAATTTTCAGTTGATATTAGCAACTGAGATAAGCAATCATATTTTTAGCATCTCAAAGAATTTGTGTGAGATATTACAAAATATCTGAACAATGTGAGTAAAGGACACTGTTCTATAATGGAAAATTATTATTTAAAATCTGTTCCTATTTCAAATATATTTTAATGAAATGAGAAAGAGTTACAGAATGTGGAAATGAATATTTTATAGCAATCAGCGTGAATAAAAGTGGTAGAAAGTACCTGAGAAAAGATTTATGGTTTCTGTGATAAGGCTCTGCATTGATTAAAGAAAAATAATAATAATAATAAAATAAATAAATAAACAACCTCCCCACATCCCGCCACCCCCAGCTAGCTTTCGGTCGAGTTTCAAAGGTGCTCTATTATGTGGCAAAACTTTTAAAGCATTATCAATATATTTGAAAACCTTATCTGACTGTCTGACTGAACAGAACAAATGCAGAGGTACCTATTGGGCATGATATCATGAGCTAAGTTATGAAGAGAAAAAAGCATTTCATCTCCTACCGTGTCTTCACATTAAGAACAAATGATTCTGAGATACGAAAGGTCAATGATCACATGATAGAAAGAAAAGAAAAAAATCATTGAGTGGGAAAAAATAAATAAGAATTATGTCAAGCTTTAGCGCTGGAGGTATTTTAGACCTTTAAGAGATTACAGTCAGAAATCCCAATGGAGAGTAAAATTAAATGCTCATGAAACTTCAGTTACTATTTACTACCTTTGCTTTAAAGCAGATATAATTTACAAAACACATTCATTTTTTCCATTGTATTTTTGTATAACAACAAAGACAATAAAAATAACAAATTAGCATGTTCTATTATGGTAAGGAGGAAGCTAAAGGAAGAAATAGTGCCTTGTTGGTATGTCTGGAGCATTTCCATAAGACTAATATATGGTAGATTCAGCTAGTGTACAATACAGCTGCAATAATTTGGGACTGTTGTATGCAGATCTGGCAACCGTTCACTAAAGAGAACAGCAATCCTTCAGCAAACTCAGTACTACGCTCTTGGCATACGCTCCCAAGTGTGGCAAAAGCGCACTGTAGATCTAGTAGATTACAATGATCACAATTACTTCTCTCCAAACAAGAATACCTAAAGAAAGAAAGACTAGAACTTCCTTTCTGCCTTTACATATGTGAGGAAAGAGAGGTAAATGGCATGTAACAGTAACCGTACACCCACAATAGGCAGAAGCAGAAAACAGAAGAGGTCCTTGGTTTGCCAAACACAATTAAATCACCTAATTGCCTCTTGGATCTGTAGCTGTGCTGTTTATCTTAAGGAATGTTAATGTAGCAATAAATGAGTAACTAAATAGCTATAATTCATCAGTGCTTCTGTATAACAAAGCAGCTCTGAAGTTCTTGCAATGACTTGTGTTAAACAGATTTATCCACACACATGCTACACAACTGCATTACTGGGCTGTCATTCTGTCACAGGCCAAGCCTAAATCAATACCGCCATGGTCTTGTCTTCTTCCTTGCACTAAAACTAATCACCGTCTTACCTGGCAAATGAGATAGTTTGTGGAAGTAAACTGCTCAGAAAACTGAACTAAGGCAAAAAAAGTCAAATACTTTTCTGCAAATGATGCCAGTGTCAGTGCTAGGAAACCAGGTGGAGTCGTGTGCTAGTGAGCAGGATCAGGCAGGGGGATTGGGATTAGTGAAGTTATTGAGATTAATTTAAACTGACATAAATCCACAATTCCTAATTACCTATTTTCTGGGGATTATAAGAACAAAACTATTCCTATACATTTCTCTGTCAGTCTTCATAAAATAGAGTCTTTCTGAAAAGTAAACTGCCAAGAATCTCAGATATCAAAGGGTAGCAAGAGGTATTTAAAAACTGTCGGGTTTTGTTTGCTTGATATTTATGTTTTCTCATATTCAACATTCATTTCATGAAAAGTTTCCCATATTCAGGTTTCATGGAAGATATAGAAAGAGCAACATTTTAGAACATTTGTCTGTTTATCATCAGAATTTTCACATGAATAAAAGGAAGGCTTTTTATTTGCAATAAACATTGATATTTCATTATAAAATGATGACATTGAAGACTGTTCCTACCATTATTTTAGTTTCTCATGGTAAATTTAAGTAACAGAGGCAAAAGAGCTAGGACCTGGGCCTGAAATCTGTCAGCTACAACCAAGTGTAGTTGATTATCGAATAGACAACAAGCAAATGGTATACAGCTCTTCTGTACACACTGTCTATTCACATACACTGCTTCTCAGTGCTGGAGACCATGAATCAAAGTCATTGAGCAGAATACCATTTTGCTAGATCAGTGATTTTCAACTTTTTCGATTTGCAGACTCATCAAAGATTTCCATAGAAGAAACAGACCTTTGAATACTGAATTTTAAGTCAGCCTAATTGCCTTTCACATTTCTCTTAGCATTAGCCCATTAATCCTATAATCCAGATAGTAAATACTTAATACCACTGCCATTGATGCTTTAAGGAAGCAGAAGACAAGGATATCCTTACCCAAGAAAATTTGCACTTTGGGTTAAGATGAGGAATAACAATGTGATATAGACACATAGAAAGAGGAGAATAAGAAGGTCATGAGGTAATATAAGTCTGTCTGTGGCTCAGTGAATTCATCATCAGAACTCCAGCTAGTCTAAAGATCCTGCTTTCCACATTGAAGAACAGCTTTCAGACAGGATTTCAAGCAAATCAGTGGTGTGACTTTGCAAATATTTACAGGAAATCCTCCCAGCCACAGACGGCAGCAGGAATGTGTTAAAACTTGTTTACTTTATGCTTGCAATATGAATGCACTACATTACAATATAATTGCTTTAGCAGTGTATCTTCTAGTAGCAATAACAGTTCTAGCACTTTTTATTGAATGTTTGGCATTTAAACACTAATTCAATTGCCCTTGCAAATATTTGCTTTCTAATTGTTACTGTGAAGCTCAGCATAATGCACTTCCTATGTTATTTTAGGCAGTGTCTGTCATTTCACTCAGTGCCTTCCACAGGATTACTTGAGAAGGTAATGTGTAAAACTTTACTATACAGTTTCCATAATTGTAAGAATTCCTCCCAGAACAGACCAAGCCCTCCTCTGTTATTAACTTTCCCGCACATCCTCGTCATCTTTAGTAGGACTCAGGAGATTGAAATAGTGACACCTGGATGTTCAGTTCATTATTTTTATGTATGGCAGTTTGCTTCTGTATTCATGTACATGAGATTTAGGAGTGATCAATAACTTCTGTCTTCCCAAAAGATATCTGTTTAGAAAGACTGCCAAGGCTTGTCCACATGTTGGACTATTACCCTCCACTGCTCTTCCACATGGGCACTAATGCTACTAAGGGCAACTTGGAAACCATCGAATGAGATTTCAGAGCTCTAGGGATGGTGGTCAAGAGCCTGGGCATCCAGGTCATTTTCTCTTTAATCCTGACAGTGAGGGGGAAGGATGGAAGGAGTAGAAAGATACTCCAAGTTAACAACTGGCTGTATCACTGGTGTTGGTAACAGGGCTTTGGTTTCTATGACCATGGGACCTTGTTTGAAAATTGACAGTCATTGGGGAGACATGAGATCCACCCCACTGAGTGGAGCACACATGTTTTTGCCAACAAGTTGGCCAGCCTAGTAAGGAGGGCTTTAAACTAGGAAAGATGGGGAAAGGGATTTATCAAGACAGGGTAGTCACTAAAACATGGCTTGAGTCGGGAAGTTTCCAGCAGGTACATGCACCTAGGGAAGTGCATATGAGACATGACTATGGAGGATCTTCTTGCACCACTCTCAGAAAACCTGCATGCTTGATTATCTCTGAAGTGCCTGTACACTAATTCCACAGGGAATAAGCTGGAAGAATTAGAGATCTGTGTGCGATTTCAGGGCCATGATCTCACTGCAATTACAGAGACATGGTAGGATAGCTCACATGACTGGAATGCTGACATGGATGACTATGTGCTTTTTAGGAAAGACAAACCAGGAAGGAGAGGTGGTGGAGTTGCCCTTTATGTGAGAGAGAAACTGGAATGTATCAGGCTCTATCTGGGGGTGGATGAAGAGGGAGCTGAGAGCTTATGGTAAGGATTAAAGGGCAGGCTAACACAGGTGACACTGTTGTGGGTATTTACTACAGGTTGCTTGATCAGGAAGATCAGGAAGAGGAAGTCAAGAGGACTTCTACAGACAGCCTGAAGTAACCTCATCATTGAAGATCCTGGTTCTTGTGGGAGACTTCAACCAAGCTGGAAAGACAACATGGCTAGACATAAACAGTCTAGGAGGTTCCAGCAGAGCATCGATGATAACTTTTTGAAATAAGTGATGGAGGAGTCAACAAGAAGTGCACTGCTGAACTTTGTACTAACAAACAAGGAAGGTCTGGTTGAAGATGTGAAGGTTGGGGACAGCTTTGGCTGGAATGACCATGAGATGATGGACTTAGGATCCTGAGTGGAGTAAGTTGAGCAATAAGTAGGAATGCAACATTGGACTTCAAGAGGGTAAACTTTGCAGGGACTTACTTGGAGAAATCCCATGGTTATGGCCCTAGCAGGCAGGGAAGTGGATCCAAGAGAGCTGGCTAGTATTCAAGCATCACTTCCTCCAAGTTCAGGAGTGGTGCATCCCTACGAGTAAGAAGTCCAGCAAAGAGGGCAGGAGTTCTACATGGATGAGTAAGGAGCTCCTGGCAAACCTCAAATGGAAGAAGAAAGTGCAGAGAATGTAGAAAGAGGGACAGAACACCTGGAAGGAATATAGAAACATTATCAGAGTATGCAGGCATGCCATGAGGAAGGCCAAAGCCCATTTGAAATTAAATCTGGCAAGGGATGTCAAGGACGAAAAGAAGGGATTTTTCAAATACATCAGCAACAATAGGAAGACTAAGGAAAATGTGGGTCCACTGCTGAATGGGGTGGGTGCCCTGGTGATGAAGGATACAGAGAAGGCAGAGTTACTGAATGTGTCCATTGCTTCAGTCTTCACTGCTAAGGCCAGCCCTCAGGAACCTGGAGACAAGAGAGAAAGTCTGAGAAAGGAAGATTTTCCCTTGATTGAGGAGGATCAGGTTAAAGACCATTTATGCAAACGTGACACCCACAAATCCATGGGACCTGATGGGATGCACCCACAAGTGCTGAGGGTAATGAAGTGCTGAAGGCCGATGATGTCCTAGGGTGCATTAGGAAGACTGTTGCCAGGTCGAGGGAGGTGATCCTGTCCCTCTACTCAGCCCTGGGGAGGCCTCATCTCAAGTACTGTGTCCAGTTCTGGGCTCCCCAGTACAGGAGAGACATGGAGCTACTGGAGAGAGTCCAGTGTAGGGCTACAAAGATGATTAGGGATCTGGAGCACCTCTCTTATGGGGGAAAGGCTGCAAGAGCTGGGCCTGTTTAGCCTGGAGAAGAGAAGACTGAGAGAAGATCTTATTAATGTCTACCAATATCTTGGGGGAGAGTGCCAAGATGATGGGGCTGGACTCTTTTTGATGGTGCCAAGTGACAAGACAAGAGGCAGTGGGCACAAATTGAAACACAGGAAGTTCCACCTGAATATAAGGAAAAATTTATTTCCTCTGAGAGTGACAGAGCACTGGACCAGCTTGCCCAGAGAGGTTGTGGAGTCTTCTTATCTGGAGATATTCAAAACCTTCCTGGATGTGATTCCTGCCTGTCTAACGTGTGTTGGTGACCCTGCTTGAGCAGGGAGGTTGGATTAGATGACCTCCTGATGGAGGTCCCTTCCAACCTCCATCTTTCTGTGATTCTATTATAGTCACACTTTAATGTTCAGGTTGTTGTTTTTATGTATGGCAGCCTGCTTCTATATTCATGAACTGTACATGAGACTCAGGAGAGACCAATAACTTCTGTCTTCCTGAAAGATATTCCTCTTGATTGAAAAACATAAAAAAAAAAAAAAAAAAAAAAAAGTCCAGCAGTTTTGTCAGTAAGCATTTTCCCAATCTTTACATATTCCATTTGCCTGAAAGTGTTATCTCATTTAAGTTCTCTGTTTTCTGTCCAAGCAGTACATTTTATTTAGACTTTTCCTTTTGGATCAGAAAGTCCTTTTTGATCCCACATTTTCTACCTATTAAGATGCTTAAGAATTATAATTTACTGTGAATATATTATACAAATAATGCATAATATTCTGACAAGACTTTAAATGTATCATTAAATGTCTATGTATTCATATCTTTATTGATTAAACACTAGGTACAATGTCAGCCTCAGGATCCATTAATTTCTTTTATCAGAGAGTTCTAATTGAACAGATTCATAACATAAAAAAATGACATAAGCTCATGAGAACACAATGAAAGACATTGTACTTTTACATAGATGACCTATGCAATCATAGGTGCTTATCTGAGCTTTGATGTGATATTTAGCGCCAGATTTCTTGATCTCAATTGTTCTGTAATTACATAAACTGATATGCATGCATTTCCCTAAGTTTTTAAATTTATATATTTCATCTTCCATCCTTCTACTGTAAATAAATTTAACCTCAAAAAAAGTTAGATGATCATTATCTGATTGAAGTCTTCAAGTTCTATATACTTTTCAAAAGCTTCAGTAGAGAATAGAATTCATTCAGTTTTTTATTTTGTGCTCTGCATTTTTTAATGTTTTGTAGTTAATAAACACATTCTGTGATATGTCTTAAGATCCACACTAGATTCAGTATTTGTCTGTTTTGTAGAAAGAAAGTCTTGTATTTTCTTATTTCCTTATGAGCTTGCTAGCAAATATTCAAACTAACAAGCTTAGGCAGGCCCATGAATACCTTTACAAGAGTTCATTGATGCAGCTGAACAAATTACCTAGTTTAATTTGAAGAGTAATGAAAATCCATGATGTTTTTGTTGCTCCATGTTTGGGACAGTTAATTAATCAACCTCATCTTAAGTTGTTGAACTATCTAAATAGGATTTAAATTGATTACAAATTTTAAAATAGAACCTTATTACCTGAGTGGATTCTTCCAGAATGTTTATGTCTATGTTTCAATTGTTAATGTACAATTAAAGACAATAAGTAATGCAAAGTATAACATTATTCATCTTTAATATTAGTTTTTACTCCTTGAATAGCCTCACTGATATAATTAAAACAATAATAATCTGCAACTAATATAGGAAGAAAACTCAGAGTCTAAGTATCACATTAACTACACATCTTTATTCATACATTCACAGCTTATACTGTGCTACTTGAAGTAAAATTCTTAACATATAGGAAAAATGTAAGAAATAATAATAATAATAAAAATAGAAACAGCAAAGAGATTTTATCCACTGTGCTTTAAGGTCTGATTCTTGCTAATGCATTCCAAAATAATAATTAAATAAATGTATTTATGAGGAAAAGTTTCTGTTTATGAATTGCTTAACAATGATCATAAAATCACTCAAAGCCTATAAGCCAGTTCAGTGTAATAAAGATGCTTTTACCTATGAAAGTGTTTATGTCTCTCTATTGTTAAGGACATTCCAAAATTTTCATTTGGAATAATAGGGCCATGTATTTAACTCTCCTTAACACATACAAGTAATGAGTTAATAACCAGTGCGATTTCCAGTCTGTTCTGTTAGGTAAGCCAGGAGACCTGGTCAAAGGTTTAGTATGTGCAGATTTTTAAGCAGAATGATGTGTGTGGAGACTATGGCACATTCCTGAGCTAAGAATAGTTCCAGATGAAATTAAATTGGAAGATGAACTCCAGGGTCACACATATCTGCAGATGGGCATTCAGTCCATAGGGAAAGAAGAGGCCATGGAATAGTCCAAAGCAAAGCAGCTCCCGAAACACGTGGGGGTCAAATCCTCAGCACCACCCGTTTTGCTCTACAGATGCACAGCGATCAGTAACGTAGACACAGCCATTTGTGTTCTGATGCTGCCAACGGGCTTTGCACATGCACACGGGTGCACTCTTATCTTTGCTGTCAGGAGCTGCGTTTTGTATTACACAAAGGTGTATCTGATGGCTACATCTGTGCTGACAAATTGGAACACCGTTTTCTGTAATGCTAAATTGTAAGCACAATCCCTGGTACGGTTTCCTGGCAGGCTGATTAACATGTCCAAAGACTTTCTGAACTTAGCACAAACACTCTTGATTTGCACTTTGGAGGTGAGCATGCTGTTTGAAAGGACAGTGCCAGTTACAAGCACATTTGATTTACTAGATAGAGCCCTCACAACAAGTGATGGGTGACAGGCTGTGATTGCACACAGCTATAAAGAAAGTTAATGTACAATTAAAAGCTATATTTGTCACAGATATTTGATAAAAAAAGTTCTCTTCAATTTTCATGATGAAAAGACTCTTCTGCTTTAGGGTTTATGATGACTTCCTAAGAAATATATATATATATATATACACGTATATATATATATATGCACACACACGCACACACATATTTTTAAAGAAATATATGTATGTGTATATATATATAAATATATATAATGTATGAACAATTTGACAATTTTTAATTATATTTCTACAGATAACTTTCTGGCAGATACTTCAGTCTTTTTCTTACAGTTCAATAAAACAAAAAAAAAAACCTACCAACAAAAAGCAATAGCATGAGGTGAATGAAAGGAATCTCTTCTCCCCAAAATGTCTTCTCATTCTTTCTCTGAAATTCATCAACCTAAGTTGCACTTAAGTGCAGACCTTTACAGATATTTGACAGAAACAGAAACTTTTAAATGCAACCGTTTCCTCAGCTCCCTTGACCAGAGGTCTGACACTGGCATCATTAAGGAGAGAGACAGAGGATAGCACACACCATTTGCAAGTAGTGCTTCCCATGTACATTTTTTAAAAAAAAAAAAAGGGTTATTTTATGGTTCTGACATAGAATGAAGAAAATCTAAAGACCAAATGTCAATATAACTTGTCACTATTTCTGTCTTTCATATAAAAGATTCTGCCATTGTACAGTTAAATGATGCAGTTCATGCACTAGTTTAAACTAGATTTGTTTCTTATGGAAAAAAAAAAATGTTTTATTGCTTTTGGATGCTTTACCAAAAATACAGTCCATAAAATTACCTTGAAAGACCTCACTCTGATGTAAATTTAACATAAGCTCCAAAAAGTAAACACAATGATATATCAATATTGACTGACACAGCAAACCAGTCCCACTACACAAAAATTGAATACTGTATTGACAGTGAACTAACTAATTGTAAATCATCTGCACCTGGAAACTTTCTATTTAAAATAATCCTCTCCAGCATACTTCTCTGCACAAACACTGTTTTCAATTCCATTTCTAAATCCTTATTACAAAATTTACCCTTATGGAATCATAAGTCATTGTGATTACTTTTAAAAATATTTCCAATGTTTTCAATATTTCATATTTCAAATTATTTCAAATTTGCTTCAAAAAGAAGTCAGTATGGGTATAGTAATTCTAAGGAATGTATTGCCAACAGGGAGTGTGGATGCAATAGAAGTTTAAACATCTCCAAATAAAAAAGAAAAGCTTTTTAAGACAGAAGACTTTTTATTGATTTTGTTTGTACTTATATATATATATATATTTTTTATATATATATATGCACACACACATATAAAAGTATATGCCATGCATTCTGTTTTTCAACCATTCCTAATTTGCTCTGAGGTACAAAGGTGACGTGAGTTGATTAGGAAACAAGCATTTTAGGTCTGTAAGGCTGATGTTTTTCTATTTCAAGCAAACCTTTTATTTCTAATGTATTCTTGCTTCTCATCTTGATTTACATAATAGAAAGATAATTTCCTGATCTTACAATAAATAATGTATTTGGAAATCACCATTTTCATCAGTTAAAACATGAATGACACAATGCTGAAATCAAGTAAAGCTAAGAAATAATGACCAGAAAAGGAAGAAATCAAAGTCTCAAGTACACAGTGTTAAATATCTTTCTTCTAGTAGATAATGAGAATTGTCATTGACCTTATTCAAGTCACTTCTCACATTTAAAGTACTTTCTCATTTAACGAGTAGGGTCAATCTACAAGATTTAATATTGACTAAGATGTCTGTTCCTATTGGCAAGTGAAAGAGCTCTTCATTGCTAAAACTCACAATAGAACTCCTGGTGTTTTTCCAATTTCAGGTTTAGGATTTTTCAATTGCCATTATTAGACTTTTTTTTTTAATCTGTTTAAAATATTATTTTAAATGCAAACCAATATTTTTCCATAAAGCATCATTGCATCATTTTTATATGTTTTCAGAGAAGTCATGATTATTTTCAGTCTTTACTAACACAGATGGTAATGCCTTAGTGAGAACGATAAGCCAAATATGATGCCTCACTACAACAGCAAATGCATGTTAAACACATCTTCATGCAAAATTCAGTGCAAAAGTTACTCACTTACCATCCACTTTTAACATCTAATTTAATGCAATTCAGATCTCCTAAAGTTAGGAGCTGTTTTTCTTCATTTGGTCAATAGAAAAGAAGACAAACAAACAAATAATAAAAAAATGTTTCTGGAGAATGAACCTAACAATGAAGGCAGATGATTAAATTTAGGCTATAGAGTCGTCCTGTCATTACAGCATTTTATTTATTGAGTTTAAATGAGTTTTTAGTCTAGTCATCTACATAGCTGGAGAAAAAGAAAATATATATATATATATATATCCTACAGGTTTAAAAAATCATGGACAATCTGAAGCATATAGTCAAAAGTGTTTATTCTTGGGGTAGATGGGTTATTTCAGAAAGCTTTGGATAACTCTTTTATCAATTAGTCTTGTTAATACATTCCATAAATACTTTAATATTATTCATTATAGTACTTCAGAATATATCTGGATTTTACTATTCAATGGCAATACTATTCACCTTCAGCTGCAGTAATAAGAATTGCAAGACAAGAGGCTAGTTCTGTACATTTTAGTTTTTAAATAAGCTATCGTTATATTCTTTTTTGTTTTCATACATATTTTGCTATTTCAGCACAGGCATTACAGAGATTTTCTATTGCAGAGAACATAGTGTCATCTCTTGAAGAGTAATTCAAGAGGGAAATATGCAGGAGACTAGGAGACCCGAAAGAATTAAATTTTTATTGTATGAATCTGGTCATCACCACCCCATAGTGTATTTATTATTATTATTATTATTATTACTATTTTTTTGATTCAAAGCATGGGAGCGGAGCCTGGGGTAGAAAATGGTGCCTCATCTGCTCTCCTTCTAGAGGAACCAAAGACCAGGAGCGAGGTGAGCACCTGCTTTGCAACACAGACACATCCAAAACAGCTTATTCTGAACCAGCTCGCTTCCAAGATTACAATGTGCAACATCAAATAAATGGGACAGATAATTTGTTATTGCTTGGAGGTTGGTTCCCTGCTCTTGTAGCCCAGTAAACATGATTTTGCCACTACTAGTGAAAAGCCACAGGATGTGTATTAACCTAGTAAAGTAAGACTTGTCTCAGGACTTGCCTAAACATGTTGTGGCCTAAGCTGGTTTCCTCTTGTTTTAGTTCTGACAGAAATCTCTAATGGACTATTGCCTAAATTTGTTTCAGCTTTGATTTAGTTTTGTGCTATTGGTTTGTGTAAACCTACTTCTACATAAAAAATGGCACATAGGTATTCAATGTGGAATTAACTACCTATGCCCCTTAAATGAAAATGTGGTGAAGAGTATAGGCACATGATGATAGCAGAGGCCCCAGACTGTAAACCACGAATCAGAAGGTCAATTACCAGTCTTACAAGAATGCAGCCTTTGAGTCAGGCAAAACCAGTTTTACTGATAACAGAGAGAAAGAAATAATGAAGAACCAATGAAGACAGTTTATGTAGCAGAGCATGTTAGAAAATGTACAGAAACAACCCCTAAGCAAACCTAAGGAAGAAACTCCCACCAGCAACTCCACATGTCTCACTCAAGGTAAGACGTCCCCTGTCCTGCAGGTGTGTGCCCTTCTTGAGGAGGACCACTACCTCTGGCCTTTGGACCCTGAGGGACACTAAAAGGTGAGCATAATGCCAGAGAAATAAGGGAGATACTGGAAGTCCGTGTATAACAATTTTAAGGATATGTCTCTGTATCAGATAATTTGGATTATGAGAGTTAATATCTTTGTAACTGGACAAATAATACTAATAGCAATTGTTATATTGTGGTTAAATTGTTAAGTTTTTAACAAGACTAAATAAATTCTTCTTAGCTCTTTGCTTAAAAGATAAATAATAAAATGTTTTTTGAGTACATTATGTGATGCTCCACGCAAACTAATGAATCATTTAAAAACCTGGATGTGGCTTTGCAGTTGTAAAAGTTAGATCAATGCTGACTGGCTCTGCTTAGCACCACTCTACTCATCGCTCTTAAAGATAAATATTTTATAAAAGCAGCTTCTTCTAAGTAATGTGGACACACACTAGTCAGTGCAACAGCTTGAGGAGTGGGGCAGACTTTTGTCCCTTTTGTTTAGCAGTAGAGATACAGTCAGTAAAAACTTGCTAGCTGCAATATCTCTATTCAAAGACTTGTAGGTATCTTTGCATTATGTTACTAGTGTACCTCATAAGACTTACATCATGTTCTCTATTCAGACTATCCAAATACTGTTGTCCCAGATAATGAAAGACAGACCATACCAAGGACCTCAGAGTCACTGAGTCTGGTTTTGGTTACATCAAACAATTATATTTGAACAGTATTGCAGCAGCAATAAATATTAACATTCCAGATAACATTTGCAGGATATTTCAGTGAGGTTTGTACTTCAAAGGTTCAAAATTATGTGTAACTTTCTGTTAAAATGTTTTTTTTTTAGTTTGAATTTTTATTTTTCTTAAGGAACCACTAGTTTTACTATTATTGTTTTGTTCTTCTTGGATCAATGAATGAAATGATAAGAACAGCTTTAAAGTAAGATACTAGAGGATAAATCTGGGAGATGCTTGTATAATGTCTGGTTGCAAACTAAATGCCAAAACAATTATTATAATAATAGAAAATAAGGATGGAGAACATATGGCCACACACCCTGGCAGCAAGGCAGTATTCAACATAGAATAGACAAAATAATGATTAAAAGATAAAGAAATGGAAAAAGATAGAAAATGCAATACTAAAATTAAACAGCAAAATTACTCAGATTTTGAAAGAAAGGACTCTGAAATTCGACTCTAACACTCTGTATAATTTTAAAAAAGTTTTTTTTTCTATTTTTTAGAAAAAATGGACTAACCAAGAGATTAATTGCAATAGTAGTTAATTTGTGAAGCTCCTAGTTACTAAAGTGATGAGAAAATTGGCTACCAAAAATTGAATAAATTTATTCTCATAAATATTAAGTGAACATGCAAAACATATTAAACAAGAGAATCAGTGAAGTATTATGAACTGTGATGGAATGAGGCAAAGATATTATGGAAATAATATCTATTATTATCATAGACTTTACCATAACATAAGGCAGACATAGCATGATTCAAGCAGGTTAAACGGTGATAATATTATGTAAGACAGTAGCATTTACAGTACCTAATGGCACCTTGCCCAAGGATGCATGCACCAAAAGAAGGACAATATAGTTCACATGTCTAAGTAATAGCAAATTTCATTAGAAGTTAGTTTTAACTAGGTTTTCATGGTTTTTCCTTTTCTCTGAGAAGTGCTGTGCCATTTTAAATTAGCATTTTACTATGCTAAATGTTTTGTATTGTCTGATTGAATTAAGTTAACCATCTGATTTCATTTATTTAGGTTAATCTTTTATTTGTTTTTGGATTCAGTGATAACGCCTATAGAAGAAACTCTGACTGTAACTTGAAAATAAATTTGTTTCTTCTCTTAAAAGTAGTTCTTACTCTATATTTAACCTGTAATGTATTTCTGAGGTCAAACATTATTCAAATGAGTTATTTGTCATGGTCTACAGTTGTGGTTAGCAAAGCAGTTGCCTCCCACACTCAGTCAAGTGGGAAGCCAAATTAAAATTGAATAGCTCAAAATTATGGGATTCACATTCTTTTAGCACGATTCCTATTATGAATCCAGAAACTTTAGTTACTTCCTATCATTAATCAGTGTTCTTTTGTACAACCGTTTTAGAAGCAACAAACTTAAGACAACATCAGTAACTCTTCTCATACTGCTGGTACATTAAAACAGACATCCTAGTGAATTACCATTCATTATGACAGTTTTAATCTTCAGTTTCCCCAGAAATCATATGCAACAATTACAGCACTGTATTTTTCAGGTGTGGGAGGTAGACTGGCAGCTTTGGTTTAATAAGCAGAAAGTAAATAAGCATTTTGAATTGGGCAGCGTCGCACATTAAATTGCAGGGGCTGTGGGTGTATCTTGATTGTGTCGGGTCTGCACTCCCCTCTTGGGAGAATATCTCTATGCCATAGAGTATTCCTTTCTCTTGCTTTGGTAACATGACAAGGAGCCTTAAAAGTTGGATTTTGTTGAGTCTCTTCTTAAAGATGACCATTATTTAAGAGAATTCACATAGCAGAAAGTCCCTGCAGGACAGGAAGAATGTGAAAGTTCTTTAAGATTATGAAGAAGTTTTCATCTGGAGACACTGTGTTGGTATGGTGCAGCATATTTCCTGCCATTTTGCAACTCCTGTATTTGTTACGGACCTTGAAAAATTAAGTTTACTTTGTCCAATTAATTTCACTGTCTTGGTTAGCCTAAGATAAAAACCTAGATTCTAGTAGGTGCTACTGTGTAAGTTACTATTTTAAAAACATCGAAGCAAGCAGACAAAAAACTGCATAAAGCTAGCTAATTCACAATGTATTTGCTTTGATAAGGATAAATACAAACAATTGTTGAAGATTTGGGATTTTACTTTCTGAGAATGCTAGTGGCTGCAAAATTACTTTTTAATTGCACTAGTAAATTCTGGAGATGACTGAATAGTAACATGCTTGTATAATCAAACTAAAAATCAAGTACTTTATCTGAAGTGTGATCTCTGCTGAAGGACTTAGAAATTTAAGTGTCAAGGTTTCAAAAAATAAAAAGTGCATTGCAGTTACCTTTTCTTCAACCCATTATTGCCTGGACAAAATAATATAAGACAAATGTTGCTTCATAGCTGACACCATAAAATGATGATGGATCGTTCCACAAAGTGGCAACATCCTTATATTTTATTGAAGACAATAGAAATAGAAAATGCTGTAGAGCTCTAAAAAATGAGTCTTTTCAATTCACTCAGTTTTTTTCTTCTCTCTTTTTCAAAAGATAATGATGAATAAAAAAGGAATAGGAACAAGTGAATTATAGAAAATAGAAAAATAGATAAATACATTTATTCTTTGGAATAATATCAACAAGAATTTTGAAAGATTTCTTGTTGGAGAAACCTATTTAGGTTAATATCTTCTAATTATTCTCTAGTAAGTAACAGTTTTTCATAGTTATAGCTTTGTCTGATAGTGATTATATGTTATTAGAGAATCATTCGTAGCTTTTACTGTGTTTATAACTATGCTTTTTTCAGTATAATTCATCATTTACTTTGTCTCCTTCTAGAAGGAGAGGAGATGTGACTAATGAAGAAGGAGGAAAAAGAGCAAAATGTATTTTGTTCTGATAATGGGACAGTGCTTTTAGGAGGTTAAAAACAATAACATGCTTGCTTCTTGTAATTAAAACTGTTATATTAGAGAAAGTTTCCTGGGAACCTTTTTTTTTTTTCTTCTTCTTCCAATAACTATTTGGTGGACTTTCTGCATAAGCCATAAATAAAATAAATAAATAAATAAATAACAGATTCTTATGCCTGATGGGTTCATTGGATTAATAGGGTTAGGGCTTGCTGATTTCTGGAGGCGGAGTTACATTTCATAATCTTGATATCTAGCTCCCTAAATGGTTCAATAGTCTTCAAAAGGGCAGTATTTGGTAGACCAGACACAAACTATTAACTTCTTTTATCTACTGTAAACTACTACATTTATTTATTTATTTATCTCAAATGTTGATATAAGGAAAAAAAAATATTTGTTTCAAACATTTCTCTGTAATTCCTTGCTTGTTTCTTTTCTATTTTTAAATTTAAATGTATTTTGCTCTTTTAAGAAGCCTTTTTATGCAAGATACCAATTAAAATTAAAATGATTAACTAAAACTAAACTTCCATTAAAACACTAAGATTCCATTTAAACAATCCACATACATACAGAAGATAATTGCAGCATAAGAAAACTTAAGATCTGAATTATTCAGAGAAAATATGAATAAGGTTTCCAGTATGACACCAGTTTGCTGCAGCTCAGTGGTGTATTGATTTCAATTTATTAAACTATTTCTCAGCACTAAGCCTACCTTACTTCTAAAGCATGCTACTACTAGTAAAGAAATCCGTGCACACACACATGCTTTCTGATATACTTTTGCTGCCCGAGTCTTTGAGCAGAATGAGGGCTGAAGTGGAACGTCAGAATTAGTTGCACTGAAGTTGCACCCAATGCATCTTGACTCAGCCTATACTAGCTCATTTCAAACACTGATTCTAATATCTTATATTTAATTTAACTAAAGTTACAAGATGGAGCCCCATAGACCCTGCCCAAAGCATTAGCTTTGGCTAGTGAATAATTCAAACTATAGGATTTCAAAATACTACCAAATATATGAGTTATTAATGTATGACTTACTTACATACTTAACATATGCATTAATTCTCCTTATTATGAATTAAAATTTTGTGGTTTTTTTTATAATCTTGAAAAATTTTGAATCCTTTCCCCATGATATTCCCTGTTTAAAAATGAATGGATCAGAAAATTAAAATCTAAAATAAAAAATAATAATTTTCCCAGAAACTGGTAAAATATTTTTATTATGAAAAAAATCAGACTTCTGATATTTTTTCAGCAAAATCTATTCAGTATACTAAGTACAAAGCTGTTCCTGTTTTTATCTGAATTTTCTTTTTTTTGAGTCAGAGCCCTAGCTAAGGAGTTTTGATAAGCTAATTCCTCTCTGTGTTAATCATGCCACTGCTCTATTTTATATAAAATAGGCCAAGTACATAATTATAGTTTCTTGTCTGAAATACTCCATTAAGAACTCCATTAAGGGATGGGTAAGAAGGTGTAGTTTGATCCTAAGAGTAAAAATAATACTTACCCAACCTATTTATGTGAAAGAGGATTTGGAAGAATCTAGAGGATAGTCATGATTTTTGGAAACTTAGAAACAGCCATCTCAAAAAGAGACAGGAAAGAAAAAACAACAACAAAAATATATTACCCAGAATACAGGTGGGAAAAATCAAAATGGTGATTTTAGAGAAATTAGTAAACAGATGTTATTCAATGTATCTTAGAATTGAGCTCATGCACTTCAGCATGGTGAAAGCAGAGATTTCTGCTGTTTAGCTGTCAGTATTGTTAAATGACTAATTTCATAGAGAAATAAGATGGAGGGTCACATATAACGACAACCTATCATATATCATTTTGATGTCAAGACTTCTTTTCTATATATATTTACAAACTCTGGTAGAGATGCATTGAAACCTGAACTGAGACAGAGCCAAGCACCTTGCTCCTGCTCTGAACATCTTCTGTGAACCTGGTATATTTTTACAGCTCCTACGAACAGTCCTGATGGGCGGATTTAGGCAAGGCACTATTATATTTTTTCCTCTTGCTGCTCTAGACCTTTACATCCTGATGCTTGGAGCCAGGTGTCTGAGAAGGAGACTGATGATCAGTGCTCCCTGCTGTGTTAATAATCAGTGTTTCACAGAAAATACACCTCCTCCTTTTACTAGTCTTCAGTATGTAATGAAAAATTATGTCACTGATAACAGTTCTGAATAAATGTTTCTCTCCAAAAAGGCATTTATAAATTCTGGTCAGAGGCAAAGGACCCCTCCTAATATTCACAGTAGGGTAGCTCTGTCTTCGTAAGCTATCGCTCCTGGTTCATATAGATAAGAGCAAGCTGCTGCAGACAAATCAGTTTTACTCATTTTTCTCAGCAAAAGGATCTGGACATTAGCTTTTGATAACCTGGGCCCCATTCAACCAGTTCAAAAGGGGATCAGCAGTTCCCCACTGCTTGCTTACCTCACATAGTCAAGAACAGTGCCGAAAAAGTCTTTCAGTATCTTTACTGAGATAGACATAGATTTGATATAAACAAGGATATTCTCAAGAAACTCCTCAATTTTTTATGGGACAGAAGATGGGTAGGAAGCTGTAGAAGGTAAGGTCGGTATGCTCTAAGTGAAATGATCCTTAAAGTCCAGCATGCCTATGTCATATTCATTTTCCGTGTTTCATGGCTTGTCCTTGAGTAAATAGGACAAATAACAAATAAATGGTACAGTAACCTTGGATGTCTAGGAAATCATTCCTATATCTTTCCCAAGACTGGTATCAGCACCACATATTTTAATGGAAACATCCAAAGAGTAGCATAAGCATTAAAATATATATATAGAAATTTAGATTTCCCAATTAAATGAAATAAATATCTTGTAAAAATCTTTACAGTCCTCTATTAAGCTCATTGTAGCTGACAAGGAAGGAATGCTTACTAAATACTTGCACCTACTATTGAGCAGTATTAATATCTTTAGGAGACCATAGAAGAAACACATTTCAGTAGGAATTAAAATTGTAACAGGATCTCAGCCTGTAAGATTATATATCCTGCTGCCCAAATAAAAGGGAAAGTGAGATTAGATTTTTGATTGTTCCTAAGAAAAATTCTACAGACCAGAGATACAACTGACCTTCTTTGAAAGATAGTATTTGTTTCAGTGGATTTGGCAGAGCCTAATACTTCGGGCACATCCCAAAATGGGACCTCAGAAAAGAGCTGATTCTAACTCTTTATTTTGAAAATATTTTGGTCTCCTCTGTTAACACAAAAAAAAGGCCTGAATCTCTTAATCATCTCGGGTAACCCTGGTGACTTGAGGCATACAATATATTGGTTAGTTAAATTCCTTTTCATCCAGATAATGAAACCATTGGAAAGCAGGATGTTAGATAAAGACACTTATTCTGCTAGACAGCTATTGCTCAAACAAAAGTTTTGCTGGATCTGATATTCAAAAAAAAAAAAAAAAAAAAAAGATAGAAGGTCTTGTATCTCAAGAAAAAAATTACTTCACTTGTTGATTCTCATCCTTCCCTTGCTCCCTTAGATTCCCAAGGTAAGCAAAAAGCATGAATGTATATAACTATACAACTTCATAACAAACTAGTCACAACTATTAGAAACAAACAAACAACAAACAAAAAAAAAGTGATAAAATAGCTAAGAGGACAAGAAAACAAAAGAAAATCAACTGCTTCAGTGGTGACTGTTATAACATGTTATGACATTTCTTCCCACAGCTCACTGAGAACGTCTGGGCTAGGGCTGTCCTCAGCTGTTATTAAATTGCAGCATATCAGTAGACTACAAAAGAGGACAGTCTGGCTTGGAACTAGGCATAAGCACATGATCAATACCTGAAATTTATCAGAAACACAATATGGTGACCATGTTAACTTAATACCGCATGACTTTGTCTCAAAGCAATAGTGATAGTGACGATGACATATATCAGAAAATTTGGTAGAACAAAAGATTTTTTTTTAAATAAATTAGAATAACACAGTCATCACCCTACTTCTTACAACAGCATTTCTGGGCCATAAATAGGATTCTGAATTTGTCTTTTGGATACTAATATGGAATTTATACTTTTGGCAAACCATGGTGATGGTAAAAATTGTCCTTGACATTCAGTGTACAAAGCCTTCCAAAAATCTTTGGGTCTTGATATATTGCACAGCATTATCAAAAGAGATGGATATTTATTGTACTTTATAAGACGAGTAAGAGGTTATTTCTTGTGCAGTAATATCCTGAAACATAGGAGTATTTGTCTGCTTCTTTCAAAGAACTAGAAAGTCTTTTAAATTCTCCTATTTTTATTAATTTCCCTAGGTTATGTAGTAGTTATGTGGACTTTATATACATATATATATATGTATGTATGTATGTATATACTGGTGCAGAGGCCATATTTTACCCCTTTTCATCTCTAACATTTAGAAAACTGAAAAAGATCTGTACATAAGTTCAGTTAAAAGTACTCTGGCATGAAAAGTGGTGAATTTTCACAAAGACTTGGTGAACTCAGTAGGGAGAAAAGCTCAGTGTCTTCAGTTCTGCAGAGTGGTTTGAGATAATCTCCTTTGTTTGTTTTCTGAAAGTACAACTGAGAATAAAAGTACAAAACAATCAGAGGAACGGTTTGCTCTTTTGTGGAATACCTTGCAAGTATTAGAATTGGTAACAGAATTTATTTATTTCGCCCCTCATCTCTATCTCAGCTCTCATATAAGAAAGAAAATAAAGCTAGGAAAATGCCATGTTGAAAAGTCATGTTCCACTGTCTGTAAGTCACTAATATGTATAGCTTCTTCATTTAGCAGTAAAAGTATCTCAAAAAAAGTGGTCTGTATTCATTTGTGCAGATTGTGTTCATGGGTTGATCAAGGACAGGAAAGAATAGAAGGAAAGATTTTTTTTTACTGAGTCTGTATAACAGAAACAAGTATTAGAAATTAGAAAATAAATAAATAAATAAATAAAGATGTTAGGAAAGTCAGACAAACTGAGATGTTTGCTTGATGTTTACTTGCACAATCCATCTTTTTGTACATTCATTTTTGGACTGAATATATCTCTAAATTTTTCCTTGATGATAAAAAAAAATGGGTAGAAGAGAGATAATCTTAGGAAATTAATTTAAAAAGGTAAATATATAGGTTCCTCTAGAGACATAGTTTCCTGCTGTGGAATGAATGCATCTTGTTTCTGGGCCTCAGTGTGTTAACTCGGTGGAAGACAACAATAATAACAAAAAATCAAGATTTCTAATTTGTTTTGGGATGTTAAAATTTAAAAGTCACTTTTCATAACACGCACATGGCAATACCTTGTTATGATTAATCTAATGGTTTGTTTTATAATTGAATTTTACTTGATATATTTAGGGGTTCAACTCACTGATCTTTACATACAGCAATGTCTTTTTAAGATGTGAATTTTATGTAATTATGTGTAAGCAGCAATTTAATTTGCTTCACTTCTTTTACAGCTTTAAATCTAAGTGGCTGTGAAAATAAACTTTGCCCTTTATATAAAAGCCCAGATTTATAAATAATTAATAACTTTTTTTTCTAATTACAGCAGACTAAATTATCAATGAAACAGAGCAGGCTTTTGAATTCAGTCTTTTCACCAAGATTTTAGGCAGCTGAATAGAAATTTGTCTGAAAAACAATAGTATTAACCCAAACCTACGTACCGTACATCACTCATTTCTTTCAGTACCACTGTTACAGATTGAGTGGGATGTAACACACAGATAGATGGAAACATGTTGTCATTAAAGGAGAATCTCACTATGTAATACTTTAAATTTTCAGGCTACAACATACATGTGGAAAAATATTTCAAATATTCCAACAGAGAATTAAAAAATAAAGTATTCATACTCCTTTCTTCATTAAAACCCTTTTCATTCACAACCTCTGTTCTTCACAGGCCATTAGTTTTCACCAGATTTATTTCCAGTTCAAGCTTTGAATTCCAAATGGAGAGTAATTTGGGAACAACCAGAGTTGGACAAATAGAACATGGAAATATTTTGGGGATGACTCTACATGTAACGGTACTGTACATACAATAGCTTGTCCAATTTCTTCAAAATTCTTCCCACCTCCCAATAAGCACAGGAGCCATCTATGAACAGCTCTTTTGTAGTACCTTCAATATTTATGAAATCCAAAAGCAAAACAGAATTACATTTTTTTGTCATAGGAGATGAAAGTGCAAAATAACAGCTTAGCCTATACACTTACAATTCAGTAGCCTATTGTACAAATTGTCTATCATTTCCAAAATGATGTCAGTAAATCCCTTCTTTAATATAGAAATAAAAATAAAATAAGGACGGGGATATTGAAGGAATTCCAATTATTGTTTTACTTTCATATTCTGGCTAAATCTTATCCTGTGATGGAGAGGAGTCCAGATGTTCAAGTCATCCTCCTATTAAAACAATCACCTGGAAATTATAAACTCCTAGTTAAAGATTTTTTTCTCTTTGAATAGTGATATTAAAATGTTACCATTTTTTCCTTTTTATTTGAGATGAAGGGAAGAGCTAGTTGACTTTCCTGGTCAAGAAAAGAAAATGGTGATTAAAAAAAAGCTCTCACTAACTTCCTTTAGAGGGTACCCCAGCCTCATTTTTATTGTTATCTTCTGAAAGTCTTCAGTAATTTTCCCCAAAGGCTTTTCAGAAAAGCAGTAAAATGTAGTCTTGACTGTTTTTGTCAATTTATGACTTCACTTGTTATTTGATTTCTTTTTTAACCTTTTGCATTATGGCTTTTGTTTCAGCTTGCAACAATACAGAGGGAGAAAGAAAAGATAGAGGTTAGGTTGCAAATCTTCTGAGTATTGTAAGGCTTGAATTCAATGCACAAGGGTGTCCTTAAAGGTATATCTGAGCTGATCCATGTTTTTCTCTCTGTACTATATTGCACAAACTCAGTAGAAAAGCAAGTTCAACTAGTGATTTTTCACTCAGTTTTCAGGTGGGAACAAAAGTACAAGATAAAATTGGAAATGTTAATTTACCTGACCTTAAAAAAAAATAAAAAATGAGGATTACAAATTGAAATCAGAAAGTTGCACTATGTACATATAGCAAAACGTGTTTTAGGTGATAATGTGAAATGTGAAAGTAGAAATGTGATTTCAGAAAGACACAGATTTTTCTTGCTAAGACTTTGGCAGCAACATTACTAAATTTCTATACAGATGCTCATTCATTTTTTTTTTTTTTAACATAAAGTAGATTTGTTTAGTTTTTGTTTTGTTATGAGGGGCAAAAAGGGTAAAAGATGATTAGATGACTGGAGCATCTCCCCTCTTAGGAAAGACCACAAGAGCTGTATCTGTTTAGCCTGGAAAAGAGAAGATTGATTAGGGATCTTATCAATGTCTACAAATGCCTCAAGGGAGAGTGTCAGGAGGATGGGGCCAAACTCTTCTCAGTGATATCCAGCAACAGGACAAGAGTCAACGGGCACAAATTGAGATACAGGAAATTCCATTTAAATATAAGGAAAAATATCTTTCCTGTGGGAGTGAAAGAGCACTGGAACAGGTTGCCCTGAAATGTTGTGAAGTCTACTTCTCTGGAGATACTTCAAACCCACCTGGATATGAACCTGTCTAACACGCTCTAGGTGACCCTACTTGAGCAAGGGGGTTGGACGAGATGATCTCCAGAGGTCCCTTCCAACCTCGATCAGTCTGTGATTCTGTTAAAAGAAAAAAAAATCTGATGAAAATGCTATCAAGATATTGTTCCTGAATGTAACAAGGCTTATACTACAAATTGTCCCATCACTCTGCTACTGAATGACTATTTATTAGTATTAATTTGCTTTAACAATGCTCCAGCAACCTGCTCACCTGAGTTCACTATGCGGAGGCCAGTAGCTGAAGAAGGTGCAGCAATGTAATTTATTTATTGGATCTTGTCCTGAAACGCTGAGATAACAAATAACACAAATAATAGCATACATATTGAAACATTACTTTTTACATTTTGTGAATTCTTTTAGAAACACTTTACAGAATGAAACTCCTTATTTTCATACACTGCAGATTATAGGCATATGCCATGCCATCGTGAGCAAAAGAAAAGGGATAAAACTACTCTTTTACTAGTCACCAATAAAATAGCTACAGTTTGATGGGTTTAGTTTAGCGTTATCTTAAACTTCATGCTAGCACAGTAGGTAGGAACAGACACTGAATTCTACAGGTGAGTTAATTAGAAGTTGCTATCCAGTAGTCTGGAACAGATGTTTCCTTTGCAATGCCCTCTTGTATGTACAGGTGTGAAAAGAGGAGTTGTAGATCTCAGAAGAATGTATTCATTTTTTTTGTAGCTACATGAGATGTGTGCTGTGCTCTACTTCTGCCCAAAGCTGTGGCTTTACTTCATTAATTTGCATTCTTGACTACATTCTATACTAAAAATAACAAGTCCCAGGACGGACAAAGCTTGTAAAGAGACTTGACAATTGGTTAGATCTGATTATTATATTAAAATGTTAAAATTCACCTCATTACCCAGCATACTTGCCTCAATTATTTATCCCATTAACCTGAGGCTAAAGATGCTGCATATGATACCCGTTTCTCTAGAGGTTAATCTCAGTGGATCTTTGTCAAGGTTAAAGGCCTGTTTCAGGACAGACTGCAGTAATACCACTTCTAGTAACAGCTTGTGACATTTTCTTTATTATGGAATTTAAACCTCAGAATATACTATTAAAAAGAAATGCATTTTAATATTTTAAATGTTTTTAAATGCTCAATGGTATGAAGTCACCACAGAGGAAAATTTAATCTGTGAAGCTGGAATGTTAGCAAAAGTGTTCTGTGGATTTGTTGTACAGCAGTAATTCTGCTCTGTTAGGTTCCTCTTTCCCCAACTTTTGTTTTAGGATGAGGATCACACAAAAATCTGAGGAGAAATGAATTAATTTTTCAGGTATTTACCTGCCCAAACCTGAAATGATCCCTGGAAGAACACTTCTTCTTCTCTCTCTCTCTCGTTTTTTGGGTTTTTTAATTTATTTATTTTTTTCCCCTACAAAGTATGAGGAGTATAAGGAGATAAATTTCCTAATTTGGCTGGCCAGGTTAGGCATCTGAAATTCTTTGGAACAAATGTTATTCAGGTTTACTTTCACTCAGTGATTGAGAGATCACTCCAATACCACTATAACCATCTATTTTCAGAAATAAACAGCCCTGTATCATATATTTCATTCATGCAATGCCTCATTCATGAAAAGGGATATCTCCTTCTCTGATGTCTCCTGTCTTGCACGTACCAGGAGGTGCAGAGTCATGGTGGTCCCACAGTCAGGTCATCCCTCAATAAACCTTCCTCCTTGAGATAAGGATATCAGCTGCTGGGTCTCTTCAATATCTCCTGGAGCTCAAGAAGATTTTTTTCAAATGACTTATTCTGTCTTAATGGTAGGATTTGGTAGGATGATTTGGTAATGATTTGGTAGGAGAGGTGAGATTGTTCACTGGCTTCCTATACCTTGCTGGAATAGAAATTTCAGAATTAGTAGTGGAGAGATGTATAGGATAAGCATATGTGAAATAAAGTGAGGAAGAAAGTAGTCTCTAACCACGGCTGCTAGGGCAAGGAAGAGTATTTTGACTGAGTACCCCTGAAATTATTGAGGTCAGTAGAAAATGTAGTTGTCTTTCACCCATAAAGAAAAGACTTCTATTTTACAAAGTACCAAATACGGATCCTGACTTCAGGCAACATAGTTTGCAGCACAGTTTGCTTTTATTTATATATCCTATATCCATATCCACATACACACATACATATACTGCATTTGAAATCTCTGTGTCACCCAAATTTCTCTCCTTGGAAAAGCATTTCCAGTAATGGCTAAAATAACTTATCTCAGATAAATTATAGGTGTTATGAAAGGAAATTCTAGTGACTATTTGATATGCATTACTGTTTTAAGTGCTAATGCAGCAGCTGAATCATATACTAAAAAATGACAGAATGACCTTGCCTAAAAGAAATATTTTTTTTTTTTTTTTCCTGTATCCAAGACTCTGTACATTCAAATATCTGATCTGTTAGAAGGAGTGGGTATTTGCTGATTACCATCAGGCCAATAGTGGGCACTAGTATGGTGACACCAGGATGCTTGATATGTCCACCCAAATGTTCCTTGATATCCAGGGAAAGCATCCCTTGCACAAGCCTTGTCCTCCTGACAATAGAAGCTGATTTGACTCTTGTAGTATGATCAGAGCAAAAGATTTGGTTTGCTCTCCCTGTGTACGCTGCAGCAATCCAGTGCAGCCTGCTCAACAGATAGACAACCTCTCACTAGATTTACATACCTAATTATTTCTTTCTCCATTTCTTGATTCTTCTTCCACCACAGTAAATGTCTCTTCCCAGATAAACAGCCCACTCAAATGACTTTTTCCCCACTGGTCCGAGGATTTTTTTTTTTTTTTTTTTTTTTGGATAATATTACCTAGATCATCTAGACTTGTATGTGTCTATTATTGATAGAGTTACCTGAGCTCTACTGACCTTGCAAGGCTCTGCTCCTCACAAGATCTCCAATTCTCCCATTCAGTCATCTGTTATGTTTGACCATTTTTCACCTCTATATACCTGTGCAATCTATCCCTAATGGTGCTATCTGTAATTTTTATCAGCTTCTCACATCTTTATTTGTTCCAGTGATTTGTTCTCTCCAGTATTTTTCTATGCCCTGTTTAGTTAACCTTAACTTCAGACCAGGATCTAGTTGGTGGTCTAGTCATTTGTCTACAGCCTTAACAAGCTGGTTGGTCGCCAGCGGCGCCGAGCCGGGCCGCGGGGAGCGGGGCGAGAGGCCGGAGCCCGGGGTCGGGGCTGCGCGGGCGGGACCGGGAGCCGTGGGGAGCAGAGGGTCTGCGAGGTGGCGCCGGGGGGACCCAGAGGTCCTGCCGGCCGCGGGCGAGACCGAGGGGTCGTGCGTCGGCTACTGGAACGGTCCTGCGTCTGGACCAGCAGCTGCTGTTTGAGCCACCACTGCTTTTTGTTTATCTGTGCCTTTCAGAATCTCTGACTCTTTTGCCAGTTGTTGGCATTTAAATCTGCTAGTTGGGGCAGACCCCCATGGTTTGTAGTTTCAATCCGATCTGCATGGCAGATTCTGTATTCTAGGATGTCCCACAGAAACTCACAAAATCTGACCTCATAGTTCAAGTTCACAGAGTCCTGTGAAAGCAGTTTTTAAATGTGTTGGCTTCAGACTGTTTTTTGGACCTAAAGTGAATTTTAAAGAAAAGCAATTTCAGAGTTTCAAACTGACTTTTTTTCTTGACTGGCAGCATTAAAGTAATTACTTCAGCTGAGGGCAGTATAAAATACTGTATTTCACTTTACTTCTCTTTATTAAATATAGAGAAGATAGCTTTTTGTACAGATTATATTAGAGGGAGTTTTTAAAAAATGAAATTAAAAACAACAAACAAAACTGAATGTACTCAAGGAAAGAAGGACTGTTTTTCTTCCTCCCTGGAAATAAGCCTTATATTTAGATGTTCCAAAATAATGAGCTTTCTGATTATTTAAGGATTTTTTTAACTGCCAAAGAATTAGCTGTATACAAAAAAGCATGTGTACAACATTGCACTTGCATTACTATAATCATAATAAAATGTTACATGCTGCCTTTTTTGTTGATATTCTAACAGGTTAAAGCTATCAAAGAATTACAAGTAAACAGTGCCAAGAATCTCTTTAAATAATGCTAATGTTTTATATAGGATTTAATGCTAAACATTTTTAAGAACTGAAAATTAATTTGCTTGCCCAGTTTGGTTTCAGTTACTGAGTAATGGAATCCGTTGATCTTGTATTTTCCAAACAGTATGAAGTGGTTGTTAATTAATCAAATGAAGGCTATGGACTCCATTTTAAATTCAGAAGGCAATTTATTAGCCTTTCAGATAAAATATGAGATGATTTCTAATATTTACTTAAAGGCAGTCAGAGCCTTATCAACAGCTGATGAAGTCAAACAACTGGATCAGTTGATTTCATCAGGTTTTAAATCACGCGTCCAAAGAACTAGAAATGATTATAAGTGTCTGAGAGAAATATGAGATGGGTTTTCCTGAAAGGTTTGTTATGGAACCTTATCAGGAATTGGAAAACTTATACTATTTTAAGTAGGTCCTTTTTCCATGGAAAGTTAATTTGGGCTGGAATTCAAAGGCTTTGCAAACTGTCTGAATCAAAGAAGTAATTGTTAGTGTTAGATCTAAGTAACAGACCTAAGTGTCAGCAGGATAAATGTTAGAAATTACAGGATGAGATTGAGCAGTGTAATGAGACACCCAAATGTAAAGTTGTCTATATATGAGGTAGTGACCCCGTTATAATGAACGGGGAAATTTTCACTGTCATGAGTAAGGTGGAAGTAACCTAAATGTAAGTATCGTGGGTTGCTCAGATGTATAGCCTCTTTCAGGTCCTACAGAAGAGCACAAGTTTCCTGTGAGTTATGTATTACACTTGCCAATGTTCACTTCTGGTACCACTGAGCATCTGCTACCATGTGTCGCCTGTATGTAGGCAGCAGCATCAAACCCTACTTGAGGCTTAGAGATCTGGTCAGGTAACCCAGCACAAGTGTTTGCTTCAAGACAAGCTGAACAGTTCTTTGGACTCCATAGACTGATTTGACTAGACCATCACGTGACCTCTACATGGTAGTTTAGACAAGTTTTTACAAGTTATCACACATCTTCCCCAAAAAGTTAATCAAACTTGACAGTCTAATGTGGTTATATGGCAGTTTCACTAATGAGTGCCCTTACTGCAGAGTGATGTTCATTTCTATTTCTTTCTCTTTTGACTCTATGGATCCGGCACTCCTCTCTGTGCAATAACTATTTGGCTATTTACCTCAAATGCACAAACTGCTTCGATTGCACTTATCTTTCTTTTTAGTTCAGCCTTTGCTCTGAATTTCCTAGATTTCTAATTTTTGCCTCTGGGATCATTTTAACATTCTTGTAGGTTTTACGTCTTCAGCTACCACTAACCCTAGCACAATATTTGTTTCTCCTTGTCAGTGAAGATTTGTGAGGTTTATGTGCGAAACCATAAGTTTGATACTCTATATGTACTCACATTTGTCTAACCATGTTTTCCAGAAATCTTAGTGGCATCAGAAAAGGAGCAGAACTGTGCTTGCAAAAGGGCTGGATATCATCTATGATCAGTAAGCAACAAAATGCTAATAATTTTTTACCATTAGAACATACTGTGAAGATAACTGATATTAAATTCATGTTACAAATTTTTTACAGTAATAATGCTAGCAAAAAAGCTCTTTTTAACACTATGCTTGCAGTTACCTGTAGGTAAATCCTTCTCCTTCTCTTTCCAATGAATAGCCCAACCTTTTGCAGCTGAAATGATTTGTATTGATTCAGATGTGAACACTGGCACTCCATGTTAACTTTTATTATATTATGGGATATATGGGATGTTTTATAGTTGATACATTCATGCAAGCTTCTGAAAAAAAGGCAATGTGGGCAATGGAAAAGGAAAACAGTTTTCCAAAGATAATTGTTTGTCTTCTCATTAAGTCCTTTCTGCTGAATCACAATTTTAGATGTATCAGCGTAATATGTAATTAAAAAAAAAAAAAAATCTTAGAGGAAATCATAAATAGAACTATAGATGTGAGAATAAATTAAATATGAAACCAGCTTCTACAATTTACCCTTGGGTAGTATTTGTGTTATAGTCTCTCCCTGTATATATATAAAAGAAAAAATCCTGAATTCCATGGCTTACTGTGTCCTAAAACTGAATAGATGAAAACATCACTCAGTCAGCATGTATACATGAATAAAGTCAGACATGCAAGTACGGATATTGGATTTGCTCAAGCAAGATGTGAGTATAAGATCATGAACTATGTCCTTCATATCAGTTTCATATCTATTCTAGGTCAGAGAAAGTTCAAAGAATAATCTTTGACAAGTGACAAACAGAGAACTTTCTCACAAACATATGAATGCTGAAAACTCACATAAAAGAAGACAGAAGCAATGGAAATAGTCGGTTTTAAAGAAGAAAAACAGTGCAATTTTAAATATGTGTTTTGTTACTGATTTTATCTAAAGGGTTTTTCCTAATAACATGCTATAACATACCAATGGCAGTTTTGTATAAGTATATAGTTCAGAAAGGTCATTTAAGATACATTTAAGTTTAATAATAAAAGTACTGTTACAAAGAAAAATCACAAAAGGTGTTTGTGCCTTCAAGTTTGTTGAGTTCATAGCATCATTTATATGGATATGGAAACTATATGTAATAGTGTGTTGGAGCAGTGGAAAAGGGAAGCAGATCAATACTGAAAGTTTTGGCAAACATATAGTAAACTCTTATGATGAATTTCATGGTTAACAAAGATTTAATTATATTTACTGCACTGATACCTAAGACATAGCCTCTTTTTTAAAAAACTTCCATGCTCAGAAATATGTTTTTTTTTTTTTTTTTTTTTTTTTTTTTTTTTTTTTCAGGAATTCCTAAAGTAGATTAGAGGTTTCTTCCTACCCAGAAATCTGATGTCATTTTTTTCTCCTGTCAGACCTTGAATGATTCGTGTTTCCGATATGTGACCCACTATAACATTAGTTCTGTCTCCAAAATAAACTTTTTTGTTGTTGAAAAAACAGAGAAAACAAAATCAAAGCAGAGGTTCTGATGAGGTTATGTTCATATATAAAAGACAACGTATACACTTTCAGTATTCGGGTTTTGTGATTCTACTGAAAAATTCAGTGATGAAGAAAATAGTTTGTTATGACATTTTAAAGCACACTATCCCTCCAAAATGTAGATAGAGATTAACCAAGAACATTTGTGTTTTGCATTGATTAATTAATTTAATCTAAAAATATTAAAGTTATTGCATGAAATACTTGCATTTGAATCAAATACAATATTTGGCTTAAATCAGAATTGCTGTTGGTACTTTTAGTTCCCATTTGTCCCTTCTGAGACATTACGGTGAGCCAATAGTGATAATGGACTGCAAAATTTACCTCTTGCACAGATCTGACATAATTTCTTTTGGTTCTTTTTTGTAGTTTGACACAGACTTAGTCAAATGTGTCTGATGAGTTTCCCATTCTCACTCTACTGATCTGTTTCTTAATATAGTCTGTAGATTTCAATAATAAGGAAATTATATGCAATAGTGAGTTGGATGGCAATCCATCAGTGTATTCTGACTATTTAAAAAATTAGTTTTAGGCTAATTCTATCACATAAAAGATAATGCCAAAAGGTTTCATTAGCAGTTTTGTATCTTGGAGTTAATTACTAAGCTTTGTAAACAAAAGTAGAATCATGTAATCATAGAATCGGTAAGGTTGGAAGGGACCTCTGGAGATCAGCTAGTCCAACCTGCCTGCTCAGCAGGGTCACCTAGAGCATGGTAGAGAGAATTGCATCCAGGCGGGCCTTGAAGATTTCCAGACAAGGAGATGCCACAATCTCTCTGGGCAACCTGGTCCAGTGCTCTGTCACTCTCACAGTGAGGAAATTCCCCCTCACATTCAGGCGGAACTTCCTGTGCTTCAGTTTCTGCCCATTGTCTCTTGTCCTGTCACATGGGACAACTGAAAAGAGTTTGTCCTCGTCCCCATGACACCCTCCCTTCAGGTACTTGTACACATTGATCAGATCCCCCCTCAGTCCCAGGCTGAAAAGGCCCAGCTCTCGCAGCTGTTCCTTGTAGGGCAGATGCTCCAGCTCTCTGATCATCTTTGTAGCCCTATGCTGGACTCTCTCCAGTAGCTCCATGTCTCTGTTGTCCTGGGGAGCCCAGAACTGGACACAGTACTCGAGAAGAGGCCTCCCCAGGGCTGAGTAGAGAGACAGGATCACCTCCCTCAACCTCCTGGCAGCACTCTTCCCAATGCACCCCAGGATACCATAGGCCTTCTTGGCCACAAGGGCACATTGGTGGCTCGTAGTCAACTTGTCATCGACCAGCACTCCCAGGTCCTTCTCTGCAGAGCTGCTCTCCAGAAGGTCAACCCCCGGCCTGTACTGGTGCCCAGGGATATTTCTCCCTAGGACTCTGCACTTGCCGTTATTGAACCTCAGGAGTTTCCTCTCCATCCAGCTCTCCAGCCTGTCCAGGTTTCTCTGTATGGCAGCACAGCCCTCTGGTGTATCATCAGCCATGATACAGTACATATGTGTGGCTATTGTAGATATGAGCTGTCTTACTTTATTGAGCTTCATTTGCTTGTTTTTGAATAAGCTATCACTGCAGAATAAGAGAGTAATACTTTATACTACATTTTTCTTAAAAAATGTAGTAAAAAAATTTTTAATGTAGATTTCTTCATTTGGAGAAGAATACCTCATAATTAATTATGTAGAAATTTATTGGTATAACATTGTTTGAAGTTCCAAAACTTTTTTAGATTGATAGATAAATGCACTGAATTCATTAAGAATTTGGAGATTTTTTTTCTTTTTGAGAATATGTATACTTTAATACTTGGCACATTTTAGATCAAGGATTTTTATTTACCAACTCTATTGAGATAACACCTCAAATGAGAGTCATCCTCCCATTAAACAACATGCTAACTTGTTAGAAGATGTCCTCTGTCCTAAACTGTTAATATATAAAGCTTTAAATAAGTCTATACTTAGATAAACTGAACTTTCTGAGTTTCCCCCTGCTTGTTAGAAGTAATCTAGATGGGGAACTATAAAATGTGCTAATAAATCAGAAAATAAAGATTAAGAAGGTTATAGAAGTACATTTTACAATCATGTTTGCTAAAATATATGCAACACTGAAATCCTGATTCTACATTCTTATGATAAAGACTATAACGAAAACAAACAAAAAAATACTATAAGCCTAATCTATTCTCTTGAATATTTAGGAATAACTGTAACCTAGTTGTTACCTGGTACTTCTTCTCCTGTTTCATAAATAGAGAAGATCATAAAGATACTGAAAATATATTAAAGAATTCCAATCTCTGACATTTTTATAAACTGGAGGACTAAGAAAATCCATAGCTTATATCGCATTATTTTGTTATTTTGGAAGAAGGAATGTGGAGCAGTAGTTAACCTCTTCATCATTTATTTTTTTTATTTTTTTCATTTTTCTTCTTTCCTTTTAGATCATGTTACCATGCACTTCATTTGCATTTTTTTAATTAACACAGAAGAAGAAGCCTAAATTTTCTATAACAGTTTCTGTGATAGTTTATCATAGCTGCATAACTATAAGCCTGGGGGAGTGTTTTGGTGATATCTACTGTCAATAGTTTCAAGCATTAACTCAGCTATGCTAAGTATAAAGAGTAGAGGCCCTATAGATCATACATGATAGACTCATTTTTTTTCCAAATTATATAAGTTTAGCAAAAAGCATTTTTCCCAAATCTGATCTTGTCCATCTCCACATCTTTTAGGTTCACTTGTCAATAACTGCAAGCTGTTGCTGAACAAGGTTGTTGCTGTATGTTTATGAATAATGGATTATCATCCATGTAGAGACCAATTTTTGCTGCCCAGCAGTTTGCAAGGCTGGATCTGCCCTGTGGGAGTTGCTGGGTTCTGACACTGTTGTTATGGGGCAAGATAATTTAAAGATAAATATAAATGAATTGTTTAAAATTAATACTAGAGAAGCAGAATTGCTGCTCCTCTGTAAGCTGTGTTCTTCATACCTCACTGAGAAGATTAACACAGTATCAAGCCCTTCTTTTTAATGACATTTTAACTACAGATGTACTCTCTGAAGCGGCTGAATGGCCAAATTATCTTTTGTCATCTAGTCTGCACTGGGTAGTCCTGTACATTTCACTAATTTTAACAAAATATTTTTGTTGTGATGACCATTTTAAATAGTTTATCAATTTTATTTCTAAACCTATTAGGAGTGAGCATATAGCAGATTTGTAACAAGAGCTGCCGTGAAGCAGAAAGATTTTTCTCACTACTACTATGATGGCATTATTTGTCTGGGTGTCCATGTTGCCGTATCCAACTTTCTGGGTAAATAGTAAGATGACACAACTAACAGTCTTCATTTATTTCAGTGGGAAACAACAAGGATCCCCTTAATTTAAACTATACAATATTAAAACCAAATTGAAGTATCTAAGTTGGAAACATGGGGAGAAAAACAATCTATGCAAATCCTATCTAAGTTAAGATTTAGGAATCTAAAAGCCACCAAAGTACCAAATACAAATTTAGTCATATTTCGCAGAATTGCCTGTGGCTTTCAGACTGTTTTGACATCTGCCTGTATAGATTTTCCTGACAGTCAGAAATGAGCTTTCTGTGGAGCTGAGATCCTTATTGCAATTGTTTAGCAAAGATCACCTGTCTTTCGTAGGAGTCTTGTGTTTTGAAGATTTGCCCTAACAAGAAAGTCTATTTCCTTGGTTTTCCTCAGCCTGAACAGATAGGCATTCAATATCGCCTAGAAGTCTAACTACCAGCCCTTGCCAAGCCTGAATGACAGCAGCCTCTTCTGATGAAGCTGATCTGTGGTTCACCAAGGACTGCAAGAATTCTGTGACCAGAAAGAAATTATATGTGGGAATCCCGCCTATTGAGATTTCCAGGTTTGTTTCTATTTACAATGAATGACAGCAACAGTCTCCTGTAAAGTTCGGGAACATTTCAAGGAAGTAAGCTTAATATCTGAGACCTGTTCCCTCTCAGAAGAGAAGTCTGGCTTCCTTCGTTACCTACTGTCTTCCTGGACCCATGACTTATTCTTCATTGCCCTCCTAACAGGAGAGGGAAATCATCTCCCCAGCATCCTACCCAACAGTAGAAGTGACTAAACAAGTGAGCAGTGAAATGCCTGAACCACTGATAACTATTAATAGGATGACAGTATTCTCTGTCCTAATGTTCACTCCAGCTACCTTGTTTTCTTAAAAAGATCTAGCTCTTCTTTAGATGCCTGTCCTCAGAGGAAGGCAGAGAGGATCTCTAGCTGTACGAGAAGACTGATCTGTAAATGGAGAGAAACTGGAAGAATAGAAGCTCTAGAAAATGAGTCAACTCACACAAGAGCTATATGAAGTTGGCCACGTTTCTCTACTGTGTTATTTTAGTGGTTAGCTGACTATCTAGTAGCTAAGTTAACCTCGGTAGGTGCCCGTAGTTCAATGGGATGAATTTATGCTGAGAATGTCTAGATCGAGTTAGTGAAAAGTTTGTTCATTTAGCCATTTTTTGTGGGAGAGTGGAATGGGAGAGTCCTTTTGATAGAATGCTAATTAGAGCTTTAATTACTTCTAAATTATAACTCATGTTTTATTTTCTTTGATTTTGGATCCCAAGCCTACGAAAACTTACCTAAAGGGAAAAGACTTTAGTACATTAATGTATAACTTCCCTCATATCACTTAGTTTTCAGGGTTAGAGCCAGAAAGTATAATTCCGTATAGAAGAGCTATCATAAAAAAAAAAAAAAAAAAAAAAAAAAAAAAGCTACAATTCCTTTATCATTTAGCACCACCAAGATTTTTTTTTTCCACATTCATTGCAGAAATAGAAATTAATTCTTTAGGCTTTATAAAATTAAGGACATTGATGTAAATTTTATCTAGGAAATATAGATTGGAGAGACAAAATCATTCTTTAAAAGGCCATAGTGTCATCTTCACTTAAATCAAAACTTTGATTTTGTCTTTAAAACTTTCTCAAATACAACCAATAAAAATAATATTGATGTCTTAGTGGAATCTTTAGTATACAATAAAATTAGTGTACATATACTTTAAACTATTAGTTGAAGACAGTTTAAAACTCTAAATACTGCTACCTGCAGGTCATGGATAGACCCAAATGCAATAAAATACTTAGGTGTACTTCAGGAGATCTGAATAGTAGAGGCTGGCTTCATGGTGACAATATCCTTTTGATGTCAAACTCATGTTTATCATACATATCCAAGTTTGGGTTCTTTTTACAGTGACTTTGCAATCTAGTTTTCAAAGATTTTTCTGTGTTTTCAATTGTGTTGCTTTGTACAGGCATAAGGAAGGAGGAAGATAAGATCTTAGGATTTCTGACATAATGTATTAGGAGTGCAAAGCTGCATATAACTGAAAGCTATTTAGTTGTCCTCACTAATAAAACACAGTTCTTCTCTAAGGCTTTTAAAATTTTAAGGTGTTGGACTTTCATATCAATATACCATGTTGCCTTGTTAGTTATACTCATATGACTTTTTTTTCTATTCATCCTGTCAGTCATTGCTTTTAAACACAGTTTTACCTTGAAAAACTGAGAAGTATAAACAAAATGCCAATATATTTCTTAAGAACTCTCTGAAATACTCATATTTTATTTGCTTACTAAATCTGTATCATATACAAGATCATAGTAAATGATGGAGATTAAAGGTTTTATGTGTAATCATTTGGGCTAACTTCACTAGCTTGACTGAGCACTGTTCTTGTCAATAATATTTAACGTTCATTTCAGTAAAATCTTCCATTCAATGAGTAGGGCACCTGTGCAACTGAGAACAGAACGTCTTAGATATGAGTGCCTTTATTTCTTCACTATCTCACTGCAAGCTCACCCCACTTGAATTTCTGAGGCATTCATCACTTTTTGGTCTCAATGTAGCTATTAGGAGGTTCATGTAATCAGACAAGATGTTGGTAGTTTTGTTGGGTAATTGTCTACTGAAAGTTGTTTAGGTTGACTTATATTAAAATATTATATTAAAAATGCAGTGTGTCATCAGTTAAAAAGATATTGATAAAATACTTTCTTATTCATGCTTAAATGGCCAACCAATAGAAAAAGAAGAAAAAAATAGAGATGCTGTAAAGATTGTGAAAATGTATTTTTAATTTATTATTCAATTATTGTAACAAGAAGTCACAGAAATGTTCAGTGTATTCCATTTTCATTCAGCATTTTCTCAAACTCTGTGATTATCTTCTTTCAAGATACAATAGAGAAAAATCAACCTAATTTTTGAGTACGGTTTCTATACACTGAAACAAATTAAACAAGTACAAAGTATTAAGGTTAGTATAAAAGTTCAGAAGTGCCTGTGAGAGATTTGCACTGTTTCTTAGTGAGCTACCCATCTAGCTGCCTGGATTTATAAGCCTGTGCCTAGTTTCTTATTCAAATCAAAAGCTCTGTGGGAGAAGAGATATTTTAAAATTTTAAAATATTTTAATACTTTTTTTTTAATCTGTGTGATATCAAACAAACAGTCTCTGGGCATAATGATAATCTGCAATACATTAAAATATTTCCTCAGATGGTTAACTCTTCTAAAATTATGTTTCTACACATAATATTAGACATCATGTAGCTGAAATAAACAATGATTAAAACCATTAATTAAAACGTTTTTTTTTTATTTTATTTTACATGTGTTTAAGAATACTATTTGTTTCATTAGAAGAAAACAGACTTCTTTACTTAGAGATTTGTTATTCTACTTCACATATATTGCAGTTGTTCATGCAAAAGTATGGATTAATTTTAGCACATTCCTGCTAGGCCAGTTACCGAGCTTTTGCCATGGCCTGCAGGCAGTGATGGTAGAGTCCTATCACTGTCTGAGTGTCAAGATTAGAAAATCTCTTCCTTGTAATACAAAGCATAAACCCAGAATGTAGAACAAAATGTAATGGTACAATGTTAACACATTCTCATTCTGGATGTAAGATTGCTTGTTTTGTGGTCTTTGTCAGTTTACTTCTTTTTGTTTCAGTTGCTGTCATTCTACTTACAGGAGGTTTGGGCTCCTCTGCTCTGCTCTGCTCTGCTGTCCTCTCCTTTCTCTTTCTTTTTCCAGGGCACAAAAATCATAAAATAATGAGAGAACACCTCAAAGGTGGCATTTTGATATTTTGTGAGGAGGACAGATTGTTCATTAGCTTCATTAAGGCTACAAAGATCATCAGAGGACTGGACCATCTCCCCTATGAGGAAAGGCTGCGAGAGCTGGGCCTGAGAAGAGAGGACTGAGAGGGGACCTTATCAATGTCTACAAATACCTCCAGGGAGGGTGTCAAGGGGATGGGGACAAACTCTTTTCAGTTGTCCCATGTGACAGGAGAAGAGGCAACGGGCAAAAACTGAAGCACAGGAAGTTCCGCCTGAATGTGAGGGGGAATTTCTTCACTGTGAGAGTGACAGAGCACTGGACCTGGTTGCCTAGAGAGATTGTGGAGTCTCCTTCTCTGGAGATCTTCAAGGCCCACTTGGATGCAACCCTAAGATGCTGTAAGTGACCCTGCTTGAGCAGACGGGTTGGACTAGATCTGCAAAGGCCCTTTCCAATCTCAGTTGGTCTCCGATTCTGTGAATTATTTAAATTCTTTGAAAGAATAGTTGATGCTAATTATATAATGTGATATACTGAGTTTGTTACATCATTTTATATGAATAAATAAATTCTTATTAAATACATATTTTTACATAAAAACAGGATACTGGGCAGAATGCAAAAGCTATGTAAAATCATCCCAAATCTAATTTTCAAATGGATTTTTTTTCCTGTAGGTTCTGATCAAAAATCAGAAGCCTTTGCAATTAATAGAAAGTTCATTAACTTCACTAAAATGCTTATCAAATTTTTGTTAATGACACACATATTTAACTATCCTGCCATAGTTTGATGATTATTATTGCTTAAATTATTTATTTTTATTAATTGTATGAGTCAGTCAAGCTAGCATATATGAGCTTTTGCTAATGTTTTACCTTTCACCAAAGCAGACACTGGAAATGTCATATGCAGTCAGTCTCAGTTCGTAACACCTTCCAAGTTTCTCTCATCTGCTACTGCCCAGAAGGAGCAAAGAACTTAGAATTCTTGATAGACACAATGAAACCCAGTTTTAAAATATTGACAACAGAAAAAAAGACCCATTCACTGTGAAATTTACCAGGTTAAATTTCTAGGAGAATAGTAGTAGGAGAGAGTAGTTACAATCCTTGTGGTCTCATAGATCTTACTTCGTGAAGATTATGTTTCATTTTGCTGTGTGAAGCCCGAGAAAAGTGTTTGCAGATCCTTATTTGGCTGAGTTTAAGTGAAATATTTTGAACATTTCAAAATGCATATTTAAAATTCACTTTCTGCAAGTAGTAGTTTAAATGGAAAAGAAAAAAGTTCACATTTCTTGTAGGCAGTTTGCCAATGGACTCGTTCAGTTCATCTGAACAGTTCTGCTCAATTCTGCTGGTAGTGAGATGCTCAAGGAAAGAAAGAAAGAAAGAAAGAAAGGGAAAAAAAAAAAAAAAAAGAAAAAAACTCCAGCTGCCCAACAACCATGGAAAGCTGTTTCAGTACCAAATTTCCCTACTCTAGCGCTCTACAGTATTCCAGAAATTTTCTGAATGCCCCAAAGTTTTCATTGTTTTATCACCTTAGAAAGACTCTAAATGATGACCAATGTTATTACTGTGTAATTTAAAAAGTCTTAAGGATTTGAGAGGAAGAGAAAAAGATCAGTACTAATGATGACATCTACTCAAAATTGTATGGCAACAAGATGCAGAGTATTTACCTAGTTCTTTAATACATCTTTGTATTCCCCTGATTTAGAATCATCTTTATCAGAGTCTTGCAGCTGATTACAATAATCTGCAAGTAAGGAATTTTGTAGAAACTGTAGATATTCCTAAAACACAAATCTGACTATGATGGATTAGTATAAGTATATTCTTACCCTCATCTGGCTTTCAAGAGTACTGCTTTCTCGTGACCTAATTTAATTCCTAAACACACTTTTCCAGTGTGATCTAGCTATTTTAAGCAAGCTTTCCCCAGAAGTCTCAACTTTGATTTCAGTTGTTATGCCTGTTTGAATTCTATTTACAAATCATTTTATGTTTGCTGGTACTCCATTCCCCATTCACTAGATCTCCTTTGTTGCAGGGTGAATTGCAGTTGTACTGAATTTTGCTAACTGTCTATTTCCCTTTTCTTTCTTTCCCTGGGCATGCACTGTGAACAAATGTAACACATTCTGCCAGTGGGACTGGGGAGGACAGAAGCTGAATAACATCTTGTGAAGTATTCTCTTTGGAACAGATTGCAGCTCTGAAGTCAATATATTTTATGAAGCAATAATATGGAAAAGAATTCCCTCCATAGCTAAGGTCAGGCTTCTTTTAAGTCTGAAAAAGAGTCTTTTCCCATACAAAATGTTATATTCCTGAAGTCTTCTTTATGAAAACATTCTCTTGAGATCAGCACATGTGCAAGGGAACAAGCATCTATCAAGTGAAATGATATTTTCATTGTAAAACAAAAGTTCATTTTAATTTCTTGCAGAAATAGAGTGAATATAACATCAGCCATTTCCTACCATTACAGTTTCAGAAACATAGTTTTAAAAAATTCACCAGAAGTTAACCAGCCACAGGGAGAGTGATTTTAATGCTTACCTGATATAAATCAGCAATACTATGTGAATGTGCATAATTCAGTCTTTCTCTAGAAATCTTAACTACTGATTGACTAGATTTTTTTTTTTAGTTTTAAGTCAGAAAATGTTAAAATAATAACATTTTACAACAATATGTATGCTAGTTTTGACAGTCATTCTTGTCTGAAAAACAAAGAAAGGTCTTTCTGCCTAATTAAAATAGCCCAAGATCCAAAGTTTAGAGTGCTCACATAAGTTATGTGAGGATTTGAACAGACTGAACATGCATTTACTTATATATAGGACAGAAAAGGATAGAATGAGCTAGATAAAGTAATCTGTAGGTGTAATGGTGTGATCTGAGTTATTCGGCTGTTTAGGTGTTTGAATTTCAGCTTCCTGTGCTATAACTGAGCGCTATAGCAAACATATTATTCCACCATTCCCAAGAATGTTCTTTTCCTGTCCTTTTTCAGTTTGAAAGTCCTTCTTTCATGCAAGACAGGTGACAAGTCAACAGATGCAATCTGAAAACCTTTCCTAGAACTGGAAGGTTTTTCTGCTTTGTACTTTTACATCTCCTTATGAACTCTAAGACTACAAGAAAGGCAAATATGACTGCAGTTTAACTGGCAAAAACTATATAAATATATCTAAAATACTTCTGTGCTTCTAAGACTGTGCTGCTAAAAAGCAGTTTTTAGTAGCAAAATTAACAGAAGCAGGAGACTTATGGTATTACTTGTTTTGCTATATGTTACCTTTCCCTCAGAACAAAGATAAAATTAATTCTTTTTCCCTTCTGCTCCTTAGTGTTGCCAGTGATTCTTCTCCATCACAGAAGAGAGGATGGACGATTCAGCTTGGCCAGAATTGTATGCATTTGGCTGGCAAGGACAAGGAATCTGTCATCTAGATGCTTCTAGAAAGCGATGTATACACTGCATTCTCTTTGAGTTTTCTTCAGTGGAAGCATTAATCTGGGTCTCTCCTCCAGGCTGCCACTAATTTTCATTAAGATTATAGAGACTTAATTGCCCTTGAAACTTCATCACATTTTATGAATATATTTTGATTTGTCTACAGTCTGTAACAAGCCACTAAGGGGGCTATACAGACAAAATGGATAAACAGAGAATTTTATTGGATATGCTCTATATCCCTAACTCTATGCTAAAACTTTTCAATTTTAAAGTTATTACATAAGCATCTATAAATGAGTTTGTGATAAATCTGTCTTTTTAACTTAGGAAGTGTCATCTGTCTTACAGGAAATAATTATTTGTCATACAGACCAGTTCCTACTGAAATCAGAACATTTGACAGAAATGGGACAATTTTTCCAGTGCTGCAATAGAGCCCTTGGCAAAACTTCTTAAAAGTTATATGTCAGGCAGGTTTCCAAGTCTGTGTGGGTTTTGGCCAGCTCCCCCAGTTTGTTCTTTTGGCATGAAAGGCTTACAGGACTGCTCTCAGGTCCTGATGCTAGGATATGTCATTGCTGAGGCAGCACATTTGCAAAATAGCCCTGAGACTTTGTTTCTCTTTCTCTCTTGGATTCCTTTTCTTTTTCTTTTTCTTTTTTTTTTCCTTTCAAAGTGCAAAGCATCAGCATTCTCTATATAAATTGTTATTATACCTTCCCTGAAGCATCTCCTCTTCTTTATTATGTTCAGAGATTGACCTTGGATTTGGTCCATTTCCTATGTTCCATTTTTTTTCTAGATGAACCAACAAGACTGAGTAGTTCCATCTCACAGGGGGGAAAAAAAGGAAAAAAAATAGTGCTCATATAATTGGTCTTTGACATGGGAGGAATACCAAAAGACAGAGAGTACAATGATACATCCCAGAGGACTGATCTAGAGAAAAGAACCCTATTAATGTAACAAGAAAAGGGGTCACATTTATTCTGGAAGAACAACATGTAGGACTAAGACCAGCTTGTATTACTGTTGTTTAGTTTAAATGTGGCATGATTTTCTGAAGAGAGGATGTTAGTATTTGGATTCTCACTTAGGCAATAAAAACAAACATTTGAACTTGTGAGCAAGAGGTGTCACAATTATATATGTATGTGCATGTATGTGTATGTTTATGAGTAAATGTGTGTGTGTGTATGTTTATAAAAGAACTGTTGAAACCTGAAAATACAGAGTAGTATAAATAGAGACTTTCATGGATCGCTAGCATAACCTAGTATGGATGGTCCATTGCCAGAATTGCCTGGAAAAACCTGGCTGCTCACAGTTGTTTTCTGTAGTGCCTTGGAAGATCATTCTCTTAGTCGCATTGTACCAGTGAACAAACAAACAGTGCAGGGAGTAGCAATTCATACTGCTAACTAAAGAGGATCAAGGGTTGATTTCTGGCTCTGAAAGCAATAGCATTGGCGTAACTAATGTCTACACTGATTATGGGTAGCACCCTTTATAGCAGATTTGCTTTAGACCTAGTGCAAATAGTTCAAAACGGAGCCAGAGAGCAGGGAGTGAAACAGTATGGATGATCAGTGCAATACTTAAGTTCCTTCTTCAAGTAGAAATACTAACAGAAGTATATATAGGCATTGCAGAGAATTTTGACTACAGGCCAGTTACGACAATATTTACAAGTTGAATTGTACTTCAAATCTCATAATTATTATTCTGTTTGCACCACAACAAATATACAGAAGGATTATAGCATGTATGATTGATTATATGTGCTGCAGAATGTGTGTGTGTGTATGTGTGGTTTTTTTTTTTTTTTTTTTTTTTTTTTCCTGATAAAAATCTGAGCAATAACTGAATGGGAATGGACTGAATAACACTTCCTGAAAAAGCTTATGAGTGTGGAGAGCAGAGATTTATGATTCCCACACACATTGCAGATCACTAAAATAGGGTGGATAAATATCCAAAATTCTGTACTGTCAGCACTTGACATACCAAGTCAGAACAATATGAAACTGTGAAAACTGTAATGGACTTCAGGGACTTTATGGCTCATGAAACTGGGAGAGGCAAAAAACAAAAAAGAAATTGAAAAGGCAATCACCTGCAACATCCAAGCACTGTTAAAGGTGGTTTGCTCCAAATTTAATGTTAGGAACCATTTTGTCTTACCTCTTGTTATACCCACAAACTCTAATTAGGATTTTTTTTCTAATTGTAGTGAGCATTTAAGATGACAAAGCACATGAATATCAATAATAGCCATATGAATACTTGCTCATTTATACAAATAAATCTAAATAATCTTTACCTTAAAACCCAACACAGTTGTAGCTTGTTATAAGATTTTATTTATAGAGTTATTATGCAGTATGAACTACAAAATTTCTTTTCTTTAGCAGTTTTAATTTCTTTTTCTAAAAGCTTTAACTGATCACACATATTCATGATTTCTTCAAATTTTTAATTTTTAGAAATAAGTTTTTTTTTTTTTTTTTTTTTTTTTTTTTTTTGGCTTTGGCTTTGGCTTTAGGCACATTGATTTTGACCTGTTCCTTCTACTCAGAAGAAGGGACCTAAGTATAGATGTGTGCTCGTTCTTTCGAAGATAAAAAAAAAAAATTCTTGTTACTAGGATGTTGGCAATTGCACAGATATTCTTATTTATGATGTTGTCTCTGGGTGTAGCTGAGGAAGGAACATATGAATAATCATTCTGACTCTGTTTCTCTTAAATTAAATTGGAAGTCACATTAGTAAAATATTTTCCATAACTAGAACTGGACTGCAGTAATTCCTCTGAAGACATTGGCAATAAAATGCTATTCATTAACTTGGTAATAGAACGTGACAACTAGGGAAAAAAAAAAAAAAAAAGAAAGAAAAGCTGTTGCTGTTTTTAGTACTGGACTATTTCTTTGCCATGTTTTAAACCTCTGATTTTGAACTGCTGCTCCTAAAAACTGCAATATCTAGCTGTTGTTTTCTTTTGCAAATATATATATATAAAAAATACATGTAGACATTCATATGCTTGCATATGCACACACATATACAGTCAGTGATAAATATTTATCAGAGGTTCTGGAAGAACTGCATCTGCTTTTGCCAGTTGATGTCATTCTTTATTATGTTTTTAGCTTGTTTCAAAACTACCTGGCAGCTGCATATTTCTTTAGCATATCATAACTAAAACTGCATGGAACCCAGGTGACGTAGTGTAGACATCTATGATCTGGATATCTATGTCCAAGCTAGTTACCCAAGTTATCTTAGGTTTCCATTTTCCTTTTTTCCCACTGAAGTACAAAACACAAATAGTTTGTTTTCCTCATTTTAATATATACTTTTAAATTTGTATGGCATCTTTTTGAAATGCTATATCCTGTTTCCATATTCTTCTTTAATATCTTACTGCATTTTCAGTATTGTCTCCATATTTTGTAACTACTGCATAAATTTCATGAGTCACTTGGCCAATGAGTCTTCTTCACCTGTAAGGTTTTGATATACCCAATATTATCTTCAGCATAGAGTGATGATAAAAACCTGATGATTTTACAATATGGAGGTTGAGATATCTAAAAAAATGCATTATTTTATTTTGTGGTTTATCATCATCATTAATCAAGGGTTGAAGACGAAGTCTAACGAATACATTTCTTATATCTGCACCCAAAAATGTAAAACAAGCAAAGAACACTTCAGTAGGTATTTAAACCTTTGCAGCTTCAAAACCCCTGCTATTCTGGTGCTGACAAATATTAATAGACAAGCTATACTGTAAGAGTAAAGCACACTTTGACAAGTATTGCACATAGGCTTAGAATATTATAAGAACATCCATGTCTATCTAATTTTACTGTAAAATATCTTCAACATTCCACATCTGGCATTTGTCAATTTATCTAAGTTAAACATTATTTATATTTTTTAACAAAAATAGCTTGGTTACTGGATAGGGATTTTCCAGTTCCTGTAGCTCTAATGTAAGTTATTAATAGCTCAATTTTAATTAAAAATGGAAAAGAAGTTGATTTTTTGTCAACTTTAAGTCAGGAAGATGAGTTTCTATACTGCTAGGAGACTAAAAGCTAGGAGAGCTAGGAGACCATTTAATTCACCTTGTCTTGACTTAGAAATAGAAGATAGCTTGTACAAATTCTTTAGGGATATCTCTTTCAAGCACAAAGATGATCCATCATGATTCTCAGGAAGATGAGTAGACGTATTAGGAGACAAGCTTGGTTAAACAGGGAACTCAAGATGGAGCTCTGAAGCATAAAAGGACGTATGCAGGAGATGTAAATGAGGCCAGGCTACAAAGGATGACTGTAGGAATGTTGCTATGGTGTGGAAGGGTTTTGTTGGAAAACCAAAGTCCAGCTATGTGTGAGACTGGCAAGGGATATTAAGATCTAAAAGAATTTCTCCTGTTATTTTACAAGTAAAAGATTAACTAAGGAAAATTTGAGCTTGCTGCCAAATGGGCAGGTCATTAGGTGACAGTGGGTGCAGATTAGGCAGAGATACGTCTTCTCTGCCTTACTCTTTGCTGACAAGGGCTCCCAAATCCTCTACCTAGAAATAGAGTTCAGTTAGGACAGGAACTATGAGGAAAGGAAGAGAATCAAATGGTCTGTGATCTCTTGAGAAATCATTTCCCATGCAGGTTTGTACGACTAAGCTGGACACATTCACAGGTGCTGAATGAGTTGGCTGATGTCATTGTGAGGCTGCTGTCTATCATCTTTGAAAGGTCATAGAGACTGAGAAAGGTCCCCAATGTCTGGAGAAAGGCGTATGTTGCACCCATCTTCAGAAAAGGTGAGAAACACATCAGGTGAACTGCAACCCAGTTGTCTTCAATTAGGTTCGTTGGAAAATCATGGAGCAAGTCATCTTGAAATCTGTTTTGGGACATATGAGAGAACATGACTGGGAATAAGCTGAATGGATTTACTGAGAGTAGATTAGGCCTTACCAACCTAATGGCCTCTTATGATGAAGTGATGAGATCTATGGAAGAAGGGAGAACACAGGGATCATCTACTTTAACTTTAGAAAGATTTTTGACGGTCTCTTACCACTCCATTTAGGATGTTATGGTCTAGATGGGTGTACTACTAGATGGGTAAAAAACAGTATCTAGTTCACTTGGCCTAAGGTATTCTGTTTAAAGGTTAACACTCAGCCTGGAGGCTGGTTACAAGTGGAGTTCTTCATAGGTCTATTCAAGGACATGTCCTGCTTACTACTTTTATCAGTGATCTGGAGAAGGAGGCAGATTGCACTTTCACCAAGTTCATGGACAACACCACAGTAGGGCATGCAGTCAAAATGCTCAAGGGCAAAGTCACCATTCAGAAGGACTTAGGCAGGCTGGAAGAGTGGATCAACAAGGACAGGGAGCCAGGAGCCGACGCAATGACACAGCTGGTAGGGCAGGACCCTCGCCAGCCAGGGCCCCATCCATATGGTGTCGCAGTGCAGAGACTGATAGCCCCAGCTTGGGCTGAAATGGAAGCCTGGGTGCAGGGAGGGGCAGGAACAGCAAGGGCTGCTCGGGCCCCCCATACAGATGTCATGGAGATAGGCTTTTATACTGAGTTTCATAGTAGGAGAGTGAGATATGATGGTCATAAATTGAAACAGGGAAGTTTCAGATGAATAGAAGAAAAAAAAAAAAAAAAAAGAAAGAAAGAAAAAAACACTATGAAGGTAATTAAACTCTGGGGCAGGATGCCCAGAGAGGTTGTGCAATCTCCATCCTTGGAGGTTTTCAAGACCAAACTATACAAAGACCTGAGCAACCTGGCCTGTATTTAGTGTTGACCTTGCTTTGAACAGGATGTTGAATTAGAAACCTCCTGAGGTTCCTTCCTACCTGACTTATCTTATGATCCTGTAAAAAGGGAAAGAGAATAAAAGATGACAGAATACTTATTATCGCATTTTTAAAAATGTGATATTGAGATAGTTCCAAAGTATAAATGGCCTACTTTTTGAAATATTGTAGGCAAAATTAGAGTATACATGTTTTCATGAAAACTTCCATTTAAAAAAATCCTCATTTCCAGAGGGAAAAAAAGTATTAAAGACACAAAAGAAGAGTATTATAAATTAACTATTTTATCCTTTTTTATCTTGACACTTGTGTTAACACTTCTTAGAGAACTTATCACTGACTATTGATATCAGTAGAAAAGAAGACTATAAGAAAATTAATAAACTTTAGGACAAGATTTCAATATTGGGGAGTTAATAGAAAGGGTAAAGTTTGATCATAAATCCTAAAATATGGATTATCTTCATCATACAGTAAATATTTTCAGCATATGAAATAAAAGAGTCCAAGATTTTTGTGAAAGAAAAGCACTGTGATTACATATACATATATACATACACATACATATATATACTTTCTGCAGGCACATGATTGTATGTATGCAATATGATATTTAATTTAAATGCAGATAAGTAAAGCCAACATTATTGTCAGGATTCTTTTTTTATGGAGAACCTGAAATAAGTTCTTGATCAAGTCCCAGGCTATGTCGATAGGAGTTTTCTTACTGATTTGAAAGTTTGGATAAGGACAGGTAACATATCTTAGACTTCTCTTAACACAGAAACGTACTCTATGTTGATCAGACATAGGCTGGAGCGCTAAAATGACCTTACGCAGCGCCTGTTCTAAGTGCAGTCTATGACTGACAGCTTGCTTCACTATGGTAGAATTGAACATCTGTATGTTGGTCTGCTTTTCATACATTAATGCATATTAATTACATGGATTTGTATTTGATTGAGGAAAAAGATTTGTTTCTGTTTCTATTGTTTTTAATTAGCTGTCTTGTAAAATTATGCACATTTATTTTGATACCTCAACAGATAGTGGAAGCTTTTGCAGAGAACAGAATACAGCAGCCGCAATGTTCTTCAAACAACTGGAGAAAAGAAACTGTTTCCAGATGAAGGAGTTGTGGTTTTTTTTTTTTTTTTTTTTTTTTTTTTCTTTTTCCTAATAAAATAACTTGTTTGTTTCTGATGCTTACTTTGAAATTCTTTCTTTATCTAAATTCAAGTTGGAAAAAACTTGAGGGAATTTTCAAAAGGGAACATTAATATATATATTAAATATTTAATCTTATTGTACATGGTTTGTAAAAATCTTTTAACTTTCAGAACACGTTTTGAAATCTACTCATATGTATTTTCTGAGGAGAAATTTATGTATATTACTTTACATTTAATAATATCCATTGATGTTTTTTCAATTTATAATTAATGTCAAACCAATGAATGACAACACTGCAGCATTTATCCTATTCACTGCTACATAAAAATTTGTAAATGTACAAAACGATTCTTGCCAAATGCCACTCTGTTCATTTTGCCTTGTTACATTCATATGAACACTATATATGCCTTTTTAAGATTCTCTAAGATTCTAATCAAGAATTAAAGTGTTGTGATTTTGAACCTCAAAATCAAAAACCTTTCTGCTTTGTGCTGACCGTAGAATTCCTAAGATAATCCAGATGTAAATAAATAAAATATAGAGAAAGATATAGACCAGATGTAGCCCAAATTCACTGTACAGCTACATGGCTAAAGCTGTATTATTTAATAAGAAAATGAATGTACCTATACGCAACTGAATGTACCAACAACAAGAATCAAAGATAGCCACTTTTAAAATTCTCTTAAGAAATACATACCTAGAGACAATAAATATTATTTTACAGCAAATATTTTTACTACATCAAAAATCTAGGGCTTTACACAATCAGTGATGCATTTTCAAATTCTAATCCCTTTGCTTAAAATATAGGATTTCAAGCTCTATTTAAATGCAGAATTACCTTTTGAAACAAAAATTGTGGATGAAGTCACACAAGGCTCAGTGTTTGGTTCAGAGTATTTCAATATACTCACCAATAATAATACAAAGGCATTTTTTTTGTGAAAATCTCTGATTTTAAAAAGGACTTAGAGATCATAGTAAATGGTCAATGAGCATTAGTTATTCCTGAAATCTCTGAATATAACAACTGACGAGATTCTTTGATGAACAACCAGAGAGATTCTAAATCTATATGAAGAGATAATACCATATTATCTGGCCTGTGGAATAGCAGCCAGATATTGACAGAAAGGTCAATCAATTTAGCTAACAAAAAAGAAAGCTTGGTCCTGATCTGTGAAGATTCAAGCACTAGCTTCATGACAGAGCAAATAAGAAATTAAAGTACTTAGCTGGAAAAAGGTCAATAGGATATCATCTCAAATATAATATAGATCTGTAATGGTCCTTTGGAAAACACAATTTGTGGCTGCATAATTTGAGATACCTTCTGATCTCCTAAAACATATCACAAGGTACTGGTGTTTACACACACACACGCACACACACACACATATGTATATATGTTTGGTTCCATGCATATATATATGCACGCAGTTCTATGTACATATATGTATACACACACACACACACTTTTTTTAAATCAAAACACTTTAAAGTAGACATTAAGTAGAATATTAGAATACAACAAATACCACCAGTATTAAAATAATTCCGGTGAAAATATGTTAAAAAATGGAAATAATATTCTCAGGACACTCTATGGAAATAGAGAAAAAAAATAGATCAAGTAGGTAATATGCCTAACTGTAAGAGACATGCTAAGAATTATTTTTCTACATCAATATTTACCTTGAAGGTGCCTCCTGCAGCTATAGAAAAGGAATAATAGAAAGCTTAGGATAGCATATTAGAGCATAATCATTAAAAACAATAAGTAAATATGAACCATTAGAATAAAATAAGCTTGAGAATTATAATAGAGTATTATCCCTTATGCTACATGAAACAGTGACCGATTGCTTCAGGCTTCATCTGTGAATGTCTGATATCCAATAAGTTAAAATAAAAATCTCATAAAAGAAACACAAGTTAACTCACATGATTCCAGACCTCCAAAACAAAAAAGAAAGAGAGAAGGAGAGACAGAGAGAGAAGGGTATTTTTCTTGTTGCTACTTACATCCATAGCTCAGTATGTTTTCAACCCCCAAGGAGAGTTCAGTTACATTTTTTCTAATATTCCCATTAGGCATTATAGAACACAAGATCTCCATTTACCCTCCTCTTTTTTTCAGGCTGATCAAATCCAGCTCCCTCAGGATTTCCAAGTTCCATTCATGCATTTTCACCCTAATTGTACAAATTCTTTGTAAAGAATTGATACAAATTCTACTGACACAAATAAATAATAATAATAATAATAATAATAATAAAACTTTTGTGGAAAAGATTTTGTCATTTGTTAAATAAATTAAAGGTTAAAAGTGATCTCTTTTCTTTAATTACATAAGTACAGACTCTGTGAGAAAGGTTAAATATGTTTACTGTAATGTTTGCTCCAAGTGTAAAAGGCATTTTGAGATTCATAGAGATTATAGTTTTTAAAAAGCAATAAGAATTTAAACTATGTTTAAACTAGCAATGTATCTTTTACAAATATGACAAAAATTAAATATCTTACTTTTCCTCACTGTCTGAATAAAAAAAGGAGTGGACTTTTTTTTTGGTTTAGTTTAGAGAGAAGTATTTGATAAAGTTTCAGTGACTATCTGTAACAAAATACATAGACCTCTAAAGACATCTTTTCTGTGATGTGACTCTAGGAAGGGAATATCATACAGATCATTGATGGTAACCAAATATATTTTACAATATTCTTCCACAGATATTAAAGGGGAAATTGTGGCCTCCAGTTTTCGATTACTGTATTTAAATAGTTTTGTCATACAAATCCACTTGAAAAAGCAACCATAATCTTACTTTCATTCTATAGTTTTACAGTAACAACAAGGCAAACAGGGAGTGCTTCACCGCAGTGCTCAATTCTCATGCCCTCTTTTGGCATAGAAATATGGTAGGCATTTTGCAGCATATATTGCTACACGAAAATATTTTGTGAGAGGTTGTAAGCAGAAAAATTTTAGCCATATGTTTGTTCTAGATTTTGATACTCAAACTTGATCCTAAAATTCCTATTAGTTTTGGGGAGTTCTGAAATACTCAAATTTGTGTGTGAACAGAGGAAGAGATCTGCGGCTCCAGCAGACTTCAGTGTTTCCTATTTAGAGTATTGATTAAAGGTTGCTCTGCTGGGAGCTGCTACTCTTTTTGTAAAGTGTTATAAGAAGATAATTCATTTTACAGGAATTCAATAGTATTTCAAAAGTAAGTTAAGATTCACCTGACATGCAAAATATATTAAAACAGTTTCTACTATTAAAAAAACCAAACTAATATACTTTAAGAGATTTCTACCATTGTTTTATAAGGCTTCCCCCACAATAGCAAGGATTTTTTAGAAGTACAAAGAAGAGTGGTTTGGATGATGTTTGGTCTAGGAACAAATTTCTTATATCTAACGTTGTATCAGGAATATATGTTAAGTAGAAGGAAAAAATATGCTTGTTTAACAAAAGATCATGTGATATTCTTGCCAGCATGTAAAATATATACCTCTGGATCTGTACAAGTACAGACAGAGCTTATTCAGTCACAGTCAGATATTAATCTTTCCAGATATTTAGGCTGCAATATCAAGAAACAAGCATTCTAAATACGTCAATTAGAAAGTGTTTTGAAAAATAAGAAGAATCTAAAGGTTTTGACACATGTAGGCAACATCACATTGTTCTTCATATTGTGTGCTTCCGCGTGAAAAGAAAAAGCCATGAAGATAGAAGAGTGATTATGTTTAGGAGGGAAGTTCCTGGAGGGAAACTTCAATAATACAGTACTTGGGCAAATAAAAAGGCAAAGATTTAGAGGAGAAAAGAACCATTATTTAGGTGCAAAAACTACTCTACAAACTGTACTGACCTCTATGTGGATTTCAAAAATAAGTTATTTGTATGGACTCTTTGTCTAATACTCAACAAATATTCAATAATAGCCTATATAAGCATATAGTTAACATAGATTCAAGAAATTTTCATGAGATGCAGACGTTTTCACATGTACAGTTGTTGCAGAATAATCTGGAAATAGGGTATACAACAGAACAGCTGCATCAAGAGTCCATTTAGAGCTTCTGCATGTTCTTTTGCAACCATAACATCTTTGTCATCTCTTTTTATTGTCATACAAACAGGACTCCACATATAAATCTGATTTATACTGTGCAAAATAGATCAGTAACAGTAATTAATTTGAAGCTTTTTTAGTCCTATTGACTTGTACTTGTGCCCTCTAAGTTAAGAGAATACTGAAACCCAACATTTTGCTAATCAAAATCCTTAAAAAATAAAAAAAAAAGAAATCAATGATAATTTGAGACCCTCAGCAAGCATAGAAAAAGCACTAAAATTTTATTAATTTCCTGTAGACATTTATACTTCAGTCTTGATTTAATAAACAAAGCCTATTGGAGAAATGAAAGACTTGCATTGAATTTCTTTCACTGCTTTTATCTCACCTTGTAATACCATTTTATTAGGCGCTCTCAACACTTGAATACATTGTTTCGTTATCTCACGCTCCAAAGCATTTTCTGCAGACTTTCACTGAAATTCTTTCAAAACTGTGATCTCAAATTGAAAGCTTATGTTGAAGGATTTTGGGACCTTTTAGTGACATTGCTAAGAATTTGTTGTGAAAAACTGGAAAGATGCCATGGATATTTATTTTATATTTAAATAGTAAAAAATAAACAATCCATTAATTTTATTTAGCAATTTGTATTTCTGAGGCAATGACTCTAACAAATCATGAAGCTTATTCAACTTTTGCACCTGTATGCACTTTTTTAAAGTCAGTGCCTTGTGACTTCAACAGGAAATCTGATTTTCCGAACAACTGTGAATCTTCCTTAGAAGGCTATCTAGGTAGAGAATATAGGTTTTCATCTCATTTGAAAATCTGATCTAACTATTTTTGAGTTTTCTTCCATCTCAAAAAGATGTTTCTCTTCTTTCTGCTTTACTTTCCCAGTTTCCCTTTACTTCTGCTCCTGATCACTGATCTTCTCCATTCTACTTTAATCTGCCAAGTATGTATTTTTAATACTATCACTCAGGTCACTACATCATATAAGACTGTCATTCTGAGAGTGTGATATCCTAACAACAATGAGATTTATAAGTATGTACTCCCTTTAGGTTCTATAATATATGGGTCTTCTCCTGAATAGTAATGGATTTTCTTTTTTTTTTCTCCAGACAACACAGTCATTGTCACACACAAGATTTCTTGGGTTAGGAAAAAATAACTTAAATGTTGCAGAATTTTTTCTTAATCCAGATCTAAAAGTTACATCAGGAAGGCATATTCAGTATGTAATTTTACGTAGAGACTATTTTTCTATGTGGTGGACACAGATTTATTATATAATTCAGTATATGTCTACAAAAATATTCCTATCCAACTCATTAAATCTAGCAAATACTTATAACCTTTACTGAACTGTTTACATAAGAGCCTGCAAAGATGCATTTCCATTTCTTAGCTATGTCTTTTAAAAATCACTCTTTTAGAAAGATTTGGATATTGTTTGTGTCCTACATCATCTCAGTTTAAGTCGATGATCTCTTACATAACTAGGCATCATGAAGCAGTAACATAGCCTTTTTTTAATCACTAGTTTTATTTTGTTTAGTGCAATTTTGTGTTTTTTAGATCAATATTTAAAGACTGCTTTCTCTTTGCCAAAAATCTTATATTTAAAGTCAGTAAACTATTTCTAAAATAGATGTTAGCTTTGACTTTTCCCGGAGAAGTGGTGTAACCCTTTTTATACTGAATTGTTCTCTTCAGGCAGTATGCAATTTTAGTAAAGCAGGATCTATTTTACCAGCAAAAAGCAGGTGGATTCATATCATACTTACAGCAATATAATAGTTTGCATTTGATGATAGAGAGTACAAATCTGAGTTACTGCGGACACACCCAACATTAGAAGGAAAGATGACAGTCAATATTTCAAATGTTGGGTTACCAAAGACCATAATAGTAACTTATCTTTCCTGCATGTTCTAAAGTCATATTGACTAAAGAATCAGAAAAGTATTATTATTTTTTTCAGTTGCAATATGTTCCTACTGATATAGCTAAGTCTCAGGTTTCTCTTAAGCATGGTAAACTCCTCAAACCACGTGACCACATTTCATGCATGAAGTAATAAAAATAAAACTGATCTTAGACCTTTTTCATCTTAAATAGGCAAAGTTCAGTTAAATGAAATCCATGAAATGGCTAACAGCTTCTCTTTACTTTAATCTGAAAACTCCTACGCTTCAAGAAATTTTTCTTCTAAAATTTGAATCAGAGACTGTGCATAGCTTTCTCCCTCTCCATTCTCCTCTTTTTTCCTTTTCTTCTTCCTGTTCTTTATGGGTGAAATATTAAATTCATATAATCCACTACTCAGTGTACTGAGCATTGTGTGCATAGTTGAAGTGCATAATTGCTGTCAATTAGTGTAAAGTGTTATTCTTAAAAAGTACAACACAAACTGTGCCAAAGAAGATGAGTCCATCAATGTTCCCAACAGCTGAGGACTGAATATGACACCATCTGCTTGCTAAATAAAATGGCATGTTAAAATGTTCTGATGGAATACAGATTAAGTGACAGTGTTCCTAAGAGGTACTCCTAGGAGATTTTCCTTTTCCTTTTCCTTTTCCTTTTCCTTTTCCTTTTCCTTTTCCTTTTCCTTTTCCTTTTCCTTTCTTTCCTGGTACTGCAGATCACCTTTGTAGTAGAAGAAGATCTTTTGAAAGTATCACCTTTTCATCATACCTGTGAGACCAGAATAGATGGAGATTGACTGAGCTTTTTAATGGATTTGCTTTTCCTTTCAGATAACACAAAATAAGAATAGAATCTATAAATGCAATTCAAAATAAAATTAGCTGGCACAGATAGCTGTTTCAAAAGTGAATAAAAGCAAGAATTAAGATTCTTAGAAGAAGGTCAGTTCACTTGTGCTGCAAATTATGTAGTGCTATTGGACTTGTTCAGTTTTGATTAAAGAAACATCTAAACACAGATATAGCAAGAAAATGCTACTGTCAGAACCTCGCTTTCTACATATTTGCATACTGTATTGAAAAAAATACGTTGAAAGAATGTCAGAGTTCAGAAGTTACGGATTTCAGAATTAAGGCAGACAACATTGCTGGTTTGGCAGCCCGTCCAAATGCAATTTGAAACAGTCTTTGCATACATGATCCGATGACACTTTTTGTCACAACTCCAGCTCTTTCAGCGAATACTAATTGTGATACAGCCCTGGTGGAACTCTCTTGGCACGACGCCTAGGTAGATGCTCGTAGCCCCTTACCACGCCACTGTCACAGGACAATGCAGCTGCTTTCAGCCTGCCCAGGGCTGTCAGTATTCCAGATCTCTGTAACCTGTGCACGGCCTTTTCCATGGCCCAACATTAGAGGTACTTCGGCAAGCGGTGATACATGACAGGAAAGCAAATAGGAGGGTAAATTCCACTCTTGTTCATGCAGATCAAACACGGAATGTTTATGAATTGCCACCAGACAGCAATCTTTATAACTGGTACTACCATTTTTCAAAACAGCCTATGCAGCAGTGTCTTATCATTCAAAAAATGAACTCATGCTAGAGGGCTTAATTTCCCAAAATATGATCTTCCATTATTTCCATAGATATGCTGTCCCTAAAAATAGAGAGAATTGTCTGTGTCGTCTTCATGCAGATACTATGTTTGTTAACAAAATTCATGTGAGAAAAAGTAAATTTAAGTTAAAGTTTAAACTGAGTATTACCATATTATGTGACAAGTTTACAAAAATGAATTAAGTAAGAATGTTGTTTATACACTGGAAATGTAAAATTATTCTCACTAATTTCTCAGAGTTAAATACTCTGCAAAAGTAAAACTTCTCTTAAGTTACTGACAAAGCATCTATGGCTGTGTGACAGATTGCCAAAGAACTGTCTCATCCTCTAAGTGTGTCGTACAGAACAGGGGCCACAACTGTGGATGTCACTTTGCGAGATTACTTCACTTTTCTTTCTGTGCAAAAGAGCTATGACATCATTTCACTGTTTCATTAATTAACATCAGAAAAAGTCACTGTATTCCAGACTATTATGATAAAAACCACAACTATAAGGAATCACTTTTAATAGGAGAAATTGTATCTAAATATCCATGTTAATTAATAAGCAAATCATGTGCCACTAATAACCACTTTCATGGAAAGCAGAATATTTTTGTTCTGAATTTCCTGTCTCCCACTAACCTGAGCTCACACAGGTTAACTGTGATGTGTGTATACATATGTGTGTACATATATATATGTATACGTATATATTTCAGTCTGGTAACAAGAAGATTTTACTGCTCACCACTAATTTAGAGGGAGGTATTATTATTTTTATTATTATCTGTTTTAATCATTCTTTCTAACTATTTAACCTTATTAACCTACCAGGATCTTATTACATTAAAATACAGACAATTTGGGATATATCACTACTTATAATACTATCAGGTCCATCTATATTCGCACAGGAGTATACTTAAAGACAGCAAGATTTCCTAAGATGTCACAGGGAGGTAGAACATCTCTTGCATCTAGCTTTCGCTCTCTCTGCGAATCATCTATTGCTGTGACATATATACAGGTTTGTATGTTTTTTGCCCCAAAAGAAACAAAAGATATGGAATTAAAACCGGCAATGTTACTATTACATGCTTGACAACGTGTAACCCATTCTCTAGATTAGAAAATGACAGAGTAATTGTAAAACTCATTTAACTAACATTTATTGTCTTATAAAATAGTATGCTTTACTATAAAGTATACTAGGGAATTTAAAGAACAATTGATCTTATGAAGTACCAATATGTGCACATCAAGTAGGTATCAAGTATGAGACGGTGACTTTCTCTTGTGAAAATACATTCACCATAAAGTGATTGAAACATTAGGAAGGATAATGTTTTTCAATTCGGCCTACTCTGTGAAATCTGAATCCACATCATGTTTCAAATTTTAAGAAACCAATAAAAATAAGCAAACAAAAAAGTGAATGTACACATTTCTTATTACCTAGTCAAATAACTATTTCAGAAATAAAACCAAAAGAAAAGGTTTACATATATTTAGTCTGGAAATAATGTACAGCAGAATGGTGAAAAATATCTAGAAAATATCCATGCTCTCCTCCATTCCTTCCACTCCCATTAAGCATGCAGATTTTTGAATATCCTATTCTATGACAACTTGCACAGAAGAAAATAGAGCACAAAATGTGTCCCATAATTTTTCTGGTAAACTTATTTTCTCAGGCATAATCTTATCACCTGAGCACATCAAAAGCTGACTGTGTTTCCTTGTTATAGTTCTCCAGTGACCCAGACCAACATACTAACACCTTCCTCCATACCAGGTGGTCTAAAATCCAGAGATTCATCTTTAATGCTTAAAATTGGAGTTAGGCTAAAATTCTGTTCACACATTTAAGGAAGTATACCTCAGCAGTGACCATCTGCTACACACAATTTCTGACAAAATTTTAATAGGGAAGGCTTAATTTAGAAGTGTTAAAAAACAAAATGGAACAGAACAAAACAAACTAAAAAAACCCTCATAAAATTTAAGCCTGAACTGATATATATGCTCAGAACCTATCTAGAATATATCAAAAATCTTAACAACAACACAGTTATAATGCTCTTCTCAAATGTAAGGAGACCTGGTTTACCTTCACACTTATCTGTTTTACCTTAGCACAAGGGGGATGAAATTTCTGTATAGCCCTGATACAAGTATGTAGGATGTAGAAAAAGATGGCTATTGAAAGAAATCTCTGTATTTTGCATTTATTGTAAGGGAAAACTTGTAGTCAGTTCTACTTTTGGTGAAGGATGTATTTGCATCACCTTTCTTGATTCATTCACTGCTGCCCACAAGCTAAGCTAAGCAATTTATTTCCCACTCATTAATAATAATAATAATAATAATAATAATAATAATAATAAAGGCTTCTGGACCAGATATGTATTTTCCCCTTTTTCTTTCTTTCTTTTCTTTTTTAACGTGTCTACTATATCTAGCTTGGAGGTGTCTCAATATATAGTCTAGATCTCCTATGTTTTCCAGAGCTCTTTAATTTCATGGATACAATAGTATCAGTGGTCTTGGGATAGGAACTATAATGTTGAAATCATGCCATATCCAATAAAAATGTACTTTTGATGATCATTCAATTATTATAACTATTATCACAGTTGATAGACAATAAAGTAATCAATAAAATATGATTTTTTTCACATATTTAATTTGGGAATCTGTTCCTTGTATATACATTGATTGATACTTCACTTATGCACATACTCCCCAGAGAGGTTTTGGAGTCTCCTTCTCTGGAGATCTTCAAGGCCCGCCTGGATGCAACCCTGTCTAACATGCTCTAGGTGACCCTGCTTGAGCAGTGAGGTTGGACTAGATGATCTCCAGAGGTCCCTTCCAACCTTACCCATTCTGTGATTCTGTGATTCTGTGATACTGACAGAACATCTCTATTGCAAGGAGGTGACTGAAGTACACAAATATTTTATTGTTGCGTTATTTGTTGTTAATAGCAATAAAGCATACAAAAATAATAAAAGGAACTTACCTTCTGTATTCTTCATTATTTTGTTAATATATAGTATGACTACATTTGGAGCCTGAGAATATTTAAATGACTTGAAATATGCAACATGTAGAATATAAGTACTTTTCCCTCTATATATGCATATAAGCAGTTCTGATGGAATGAACATCAATTTAGATTCTTCTCATTAAATTGTTTCATATAAAAGGATTAGTATAATGTTGTAGGAAGTATGCAGGTTTAACAAGCTGTCTTTATGATATGAATGTATGTTTTAATATTTTTAAAAAACAGCATATTATTAAGTTGACAATATTTGAACTTTTCAGGAAAAGAAATCACTTAAGTACAATAAAAGAACATACATTTTATGGACATAAATTATAAAAGAATATATTGAATATTTTGGTTGACAAAGGGTGTTTTCCCACAGCTTAACATAACCTAGCAAAGATTTAATAAACACATTTTTACTGCACTGTTTAATCTACACTCTAAATTTTTATATTTTGTTGTATTCTGTTCTATTCATTCTCACCATCATAATATCTGATCATTTTCTACAAGAGTACTTTGAAAATGTTCAATATTATTTCTCCCTGAAGAGATTATCCAAGTCTGTTGCTCCTAAGGAAATCAAATAAACAGTTGCAAAGAGAAAAAAAAAAAAAAAAGATGGAATATAAGTTTAAAGCTCCATATTCTGTAAGCAAAATTCGGTAAGTTTCTTCCAAAGGAAGATTCTTCCCTAATCCTTACTTTTTCGATACCTTTCTCACTAATGATTCTCTAATATTTGGTAAAATGATTTTTGATTTTGGATATATTCTGTCTCCTGTGCTTCCAAAATATATATATGCGTGTGTGTATATATGTATATATATTTATATTCTTATTTATATTCATATATATAAAAATGTAATATAAAATATATAATATATATCATATATAACTTGTGATTTTATATTAGATATATAATATATATATAGAAACATAAGTTAGCTACTGAACTTACAATATGCTACAGAGTATTTGCTGATAATCAAAAACCCCTAACTTCCATTCAAATCAATGCAAGTTAAAACTATTTACATTTTCAGTATTTATTAAAAAAAAGAAAAATACTTTTTTGCATTTTTTTCCATTCAGCCGCCTTTCAGAAGACACCTGCAGTCAGCAAATAGTCTGTGACAATTGGACCTTATTGCATTATTAGGCATGTCTGTGCATACAGATGTGGTAGATATGATCTATGAATAATACTACTTTGAATTTTAATAGATTTCATTTCATTGGGCATGGCATCTGAAAATACAATAGTAAATAATAATGTCGAAATAATTTCTCTATTGAAAATGTGTAGATAAAATGAGAAAACTTTCCTTAGAGTAACTGTAAGAAAAAGACCGTAAAATGACCTAGAGTCATATATTATCATGTATGATCTCACAATCTCATATAAGCCCCCTATCATTTTCCTCAGAACTTCATAAATATATTGTAACAATATCTTTGGGCATTTAAGTTATAATTTTGACATAAGAATAAAATTCAGGTTTGTCCTATGGTTACCGTTGTGGTGTGGCTGGGGATCACTGGCTGTTTACGTGCCTACTCAGTACTCTTGGCCATCAGTTCCCCGGGGAGTCAAGGAACTGCAGAGCTCGCCCCTCCTCAGACTGAGACAAGGAGTTTGACTGATGTCCTAACCACCTTCACAGACGGGATTTGACTAAGTCTTACAGGAGTTTTCCAGATGGGAATTTCAAGCAGCCATGGAGGTCCTGCCAGGAGGCCCCTGTGCACAGACTCACCCCTAGACACCCCAGTATGCCTCAGGTGCCAATTAACTCCCTCTCTGGAGCATCTGGCCACCGCAGATGGAGGATTCTGCAGGTGGTTCCTCCAGCGAGGGGCTGACTAAAATGCACATAGATCATTAACCCCCCTACAATATAAATAGTTCCTGCAGATGCAGAAACGGTCACACAACAGTTATTTGTATGTAGACAAAATAGTTAGGATATGTTCTGTGTGTGGTTTAAGATAATTGATAGAAATGATTGTGCATATGCTGGAGTAGTCACACGGGACCTTAGGCCACGTGAATCACCAAAAGGACAGGTCAGGGAATCTTACCTGATACAGCAAAATTTGCATACCCTTGCAAGCATACTCGCAACAGAGACTTTTGTCACCATCTGGGGTTGAGACCCAGAGAGATTTATTTCAGAGATTTAATTCCCCACCTGAGTACTGATCTAAGTAAAAGATATTAATAAATCTAAAGAAACTGGATGGACTTTGACCAAAAAGAGAAGCTACAAACAATTCCTATCCAATTTGGAGCATGGTTGATTAACCATGATGGCCTTTGTATAAAACTGGTTTAACTTCTTTTAGTTCCTAATAAACAATTATAACCATTCAGTTAAAAAAAAAAAAAAAAAAAAAAAAAAAAAACCTGCTAAGCTGAATGAACATACACCTACTGAAAATTTTCAGTGATAGATAGAAACAGAAGCAGCCAGCTGTTATGTAGAAATACTGTTTTTTTTATATATATATATTTTAACTTCTTTCTTTTTAAATAAAAATGTCATTAAAAATTAAAAAGGTGAAGAATTTAAGTTAATTTTTTAAGGATTAATATTTATCTGAAATATTTTATTTGCATTTGTCAGTTGCTGGTTGTCGGCAATTGCTAATGAGTAATGTGGGAACTCCTTATTTATCTTCCAGAGTGTTGCTACCCAAATAAGAGCATTGACTGTAATGTGTTTTTGGTAGATTTGACAAAGTTAGCTATGTTTATAGCATAGGATGGAAACTGAGTGACAAGGTGAAACTAGGTGGATTTTTTTTTTTCCCCCCATATTTGTAAATTGTTCTGAGCACAACCATTCTTGGATTTGTCTAGCTTTCCTTTAAAGATCTGTCTCCTTTACTTCCACATCATATCATTCACTTAGCAAACAATGCATAGACTTGAAAGTCATGTTTTGAAAAAGCTAAACTCTGTATTTTATGTGAATATTAAGAATGTATGAGCTTAAAAGTGGGGTTGCATTTTTGCAAGCCACTTTAAGGCTGTATGCTGAAGTTACAAGGTTTATGTGATCTTTCTACTTTTTGTATCAGATATATGTGCAAATATTTGCATATCTCTTTCCTTTTATTAACTTTTAATTAATTATTAACTGTTCGTTAGACATCTGCATTTGACCAGCACACAAGAGTCTTCAAGGTAGAGTGCATTTGAGTAAAAGACAGAGACTCCACAGCATCTTCACTAGGAAAAACAACAACAAACAACAACAAACACAAAGAAACCCTTCAGTTTAAGTGTAGATTTATTAGTCATAATTTATCTGAGAGAAAATTTAGTTCTGTTGGTCACTATTTTTAATTTTTTTAACACATGGATTTCATAAGTTGACTGTTTGCAATTCTGTTTGACTCTTCCTATCAAAGTCTTTTTTAGCGATCTATCTTACAAATTAGATGATGAGTCTTATGTATAGAAAATGAAGACGTGCTTATACTTGGTATTGCTATGCCTTTGAAATTTAATTATGAAAATTCAGCTAGGATGAAAAAAAGTGATAACTTCAACTGTACTAAGGGAGAAAAAAAAGAGAGAAAAACTAGAATGTGCGTAAGAAAAACGTACACCATGTAAAATCCAAATTTGATAGCCATACAATACTATTGTTGTACTAATAGAAGAAATGATGCCAGAGCAGTTCAGTAACACATGGGCTACCTCATTTGTTCAGAACTTTGGATATTTTTTTCTTCTGACACACTTGAATTAAATCACTGTGGTGTGTGAGGACAACATTTTCACTATACAAATTTGTTGTTTTGGGAGCATAGTTTTATGAATGGGTTATTCAAAGTGCTTCTTTATCTATCTTAAAGGAATCAGAGATGGTCCAGACAACTGTCATGGAAGAAGAAATGTTAATCTTGCCCATCTGCTCCATCAGCTACTAAGTAAATTCTCCCAAACACTTCAGGAGTGTGTACCATTCACACCACTTCACAAGAGCAATTGATAAAGGACAAAACAGAAAAGTTACTGGGCTTGAGGAAGGAACAGGAAGCTGGGAAATAGGTTTTAAAAACAATGTCTCCATCTTTGCATTCTTCATTACCAAAGAACAACAAAGTGTCTTTTAAAACGAACATCAGGAACCAAATTTTTATCTCTGCAGGATACTAGAAATGAACATCAGAAACAGAATATTAGGTTGACAGGGTGGTAAAACCCATAAACTTGGATGTATTGCTGTTGGGACATTTCAGTCTTCTACAACCACATTTCATACACCTTCACATTCTCAAGGAGGTAAAGAACCTATATTTACTTCTCACTCTTCCAGCTTCTTGCATTCACCTTCTGATTTTTTTTTTTGAGTGATCTAGCTGGTATAACCTAATATGTCCAGGTAAACTCAAAACTATTGATCATAATTTATATTTCACACTGAGGTTTGCTGATTCTATTTTGATTCTTAAAAAATAAATAAATAAAAATAAAGGATTTTCTTGAAAGAAAGAGTCTATAAATAATAAGACAGAAGGGCCACCTATTCTGAGCATCTTCCAACAGAATCCATGGATGATTTATACAGAAGTTCAGAACTTTTGCAAAACCTTAATCTAAACATTTTCCTGATGGTAGCATAACATTTCTAAGCTATCTTGTTGAATAAAAGGAAAAGTATCATAATTTTCAAGTTAGTGGCAATTTTGTATATCCACAGAATCACAGAATGGTTGAGATTGCAAGGGATCTCTGGAGATCATCTAGTCCAACACCCCTGCTCAAGCAGGATCACCTAGAGCATGTTAGACAGGATTATGTCCAGGCGGGTTTTGAATATGTCCAGAGAAGGAGACTCCACAACCTCTCTGGGCAACCTGTTCCAGTGCTCTGTCACTCTCACAGGAAACAAATTCCTCCTCACATTCAGGTGGAACTTCCCATGGTTCAGTTTGTGTCTATTGCCTCTTAACCTGTTGCTTGACACCACTGAAATGAAGCCAGCCTCATTCTCTTGGCACCCTCCATTAAAGTATTTGTACACATTGATCAGATCCCCCCTCAGTCTTCTCTTCCCCAGGCTGAACAGGCCCAGCTCTCACAGCCGTTCCTCACTGGGAAGATGATCCAGCCCTCTGATCATCTTTTTAGCCTTATGCTGGTCTGTTTTCAGTAGCTCCATGTCTCTCTTGTACTGGGGAGACCAGAAATGGACACAGGACTCGAGATGAGGCCTCCCCAGGGCTGAGTCGAGGGGCAGGATCACCTCCTTCGACCTGCTGGCAACACTCTTCCTAACGCCCCCCAGGATACCATTGGCTTTCTTGGCCACGAGGGCATGTTACTGGCTTATGGTCAACATGTTGTCCACCAGCACTCCCAGGTCCTTCTCTGCAGAGCTGCTCTTCAGAAGGTCAATCCCCGCCTTGTACTGGTGCCTGGGGGTTATTCCTGCCTAGGTGCAGGGCCCTGCACTTGCCCTTGTTGAACCTCATGAGGTTCCTCTCCTCTCAGCTCTCCAGCCTGTCCAGGTCTCTCTGAATGGCAGCACAGCCCTCAGGTGTATCAGCCACTCCTCTCAGCTTAGGATCATCAGCAAACTTGCTGAGGAGGCACTCTGTCCCCTCATCCAGGTCATCAATACATTTGTATATGCACCGGTCTCTGTGTATTTCTTGTCCTTCTTGTTCATATGGAAAGCCTTTTTATTTACTCTAACTGGCTTTCCTCATTTGAATTTTTTTGCCAGTTAACTAAGTATTACATAACAGAAAATGAGTACATAGATTGTTCTTGGTTTTAATTAATAGACAGGCTTAATGAAGTTAAGGAAAAGATTTAATTTAATTAAATTGTCTAATGTGTCCATTCTATGAGGTTTGGCCTCAGGAAGCAAATGAAAGTAAATAAGTCTAAATGTAAGTTATCTGAGCTATGGGATGGTATTAACTCTAATATCATAAACAATAAGACTCTAAAATAAAGGTATAGCTATTCCTCAGAGAAGACCCACAAAAAACTGTAAAAGCTCACTCAATTTTGAAGGGCTGGCATTATTCACAAGTAAGTTCATGTTTGATCGATAAAATAAAAACAAGTGAAAAAAATAATAATAAAAAGAATCACCTCATCTACAAAATCACAGGGATCTGGAATACACATTGTAGCTAATATAAACTCATTAATACGTCAGATTTTAGACAATGGCACTCTAGCCCTAAAGTGCTAGATTAGCACTTTAGATTAGTGCTAATCTAAATCTTAGATGATACTGCTATATAATAAACATAGAAATTATAAATAAACAGAAAGAGAAGAAATAGCTATAATGCTTTGATAGATACCGTCCTCTGGCAATGAGTTCCACAAATTAATGGGTTGAATCCATTGCTTTTTGTTCCTATTGTTTTTTAAAATCTCCTGTGACTCTTAGAAGATATCAGACCTTTCCTGCCTTTCACATTATTCATTATTTGTCATCTCATCAGGCTGTCAGTTTTTCAGATCTCTGTAAATCTGTTCTAGATTCACAACCATGCAAATAAATAAATAAATAAATAAATAAAAAATAAAAAAAAACACGTCATAAGCCTGAGTACTGTCTTTAAATGTTAAAGGGAGGAAAGGAAGGTAATTCTCTAATCTTTCTTTAGTGCTGTCTTTCCAGCAGTGGCTCACATGATCTAGCCTGAGATCTCTCATTTTGAAAGACTGTGTCCCTTGACCCTGGCATCCTAGTTAGCTTTGCAGTTGCCAATTAACATAGTACTTCTCATACGGTGTAGGCAAGACTTTCAAAACCAAATGGGACATACCTTTTCCTGTATCTTCATGACATGCTTGCTCTTCTGCATGTGTGGCTATATCTTGTAAATAAAGTAGTTCTGACAAGAACTGCATTGGACCTGCAGCATACAGGCTATATGACTGATCTGTGCATGGGTGGAGGACTTCTGTATCACATGTAGAATGATCAGACTCCTTAACTGCACATATGGTATGGATTAGCTATGGAAATGTGTGGCATAACTCTTGAGAGTTATAAAGGCCCTACCATACGTATATGTAACGTTTGTCCTCACCACCCTCACATTCAAGTCCTCCCATTTCCCTGCACTGCATCTCTTGAATACATACATAATCTGAAGTGACTGACAAGTGTGTGACACGGGACAGGATACAGGGGAATATTCTCTTATATAAATGGATTGCTCTGGTCAGTCAAATGTGGCAGGTTTCTCTCTCTCTCTCTCTTTTTTTTTTTTTTTTTTTCTTTTTCTTTTTTTTTAACTATTCCCTTGATATTTCCAGATGATGATGATGAAGGTCTGACCATAGCCTTTAGTGTTTATCACATTTGGTTTTTAACGTTTTTAACGGTCTTTGAAACTAGTTTAAACTGAATCTGTGCCTGTAAACACAGCATAAAGCTTTTTCACTTCCAGAAACACAGAGAAATTATTTTTCATATGTATACAGGATATTATATGTTTTTAGATACAAGTAAAGGCGTATATTAAATGATATTTTTTAAATATCATCCTATATTACCTAAAATGCAAAAAAAATCAGAAAAGTATTAACATTCAGTTACATTACTGAAAAGTGAGCTCAACTTATATATTTTTTTTTTCCTGAATACATTTATCTTATAAAACCTTTCTATGGTTGATTATTACTAAAGCACCAGTCAATTACGTAATATGTTATGAAATATACAATCAAAGTAAAATACAACATTATAAAAAGAAACTAAAACATGCTCTGTTGATCATTCCCATAAAGGATGCTAAATTATGAAAGAGTAAGCCAACGAAAGTTTAGACAAAATGTAAAGTTTTATTTGCTACCAGGAAACTGTCAATCCATATGTAAATGTATATTCATAAAATGTGTTGGCAAGTAAAGACATAAGAAAGAGGATTTCTTAGACCTACATAACTGTCATCTCATTGCCAAAAAGGATTTCAGGAGAGTTTAAAATTAAGGCTAGTTTGTATTGAGTACCACTTAAAAATACGTAGAAATGATTTCAGACTGATTTAATTCTCCTAAAAACAACAGGCAGAAGCCCAGAAGAGATTGGCAGCACAACAAGAACAACCTAATTTGCAGAACTGCATTCTTTAAAAATGCATCCTCCATTGTTTCCAGTTCCAACATTTTTGATTACTTTAATACAATTAAAAAAAAAATGTTGCCTAGAGAGGACATTGTGTACATTTTGGAGACAGGGGATTGGTATTTATTTATTCCTTTAAAAAATACAAATATTTTGCTTTATATATAAAACTAAATCTGAAAATCTGCTACTTGGATAATTATGAGTTCTTCAGAAAATATCTATTTATTTTTTCCTTCCTGTGAATGTTTTTCCAGCTGATGCTACAGAATGTTTCTTTGGTCTTTTAAGAAGAGTATTGCATGATGTGTAATAAGAAGTAGATTACCTATGACAAATTATATCTTTTCTGTTAAAAAAGAATAATAACACAGTTGATTTCCTTTAAATTATCAAAGTGCACAAAAGAAGCTTTTATTGGCTATAGTATTTTTTTTTGGATTGCCCTTCATTACTGGGAAATTTGTACCTTTAATCATTAAAAATGAAAATGCACATACATTTTCAAATGAAAGAAAATCTTTCATACCTGAGTTTTTCGTCTGAAGACTCTGAGGCAGGAATCCCAGTTGCAGATGCCAGCTTTGGGATCAGGATCATGACAGTTTTCAAAGATGCATACGGTAGCTGAATGCTTCACACTGTTTGTGTGGCTTTCTTGGAGCATGTTCTGGGTATGAATGCATGTTATGTGAGAGACTGGTGATTGGGACACACATCTGCTCTGTCCAGTCTGGAAAAAAATCTCATCATGAAGCCTTATTAAGCAACTGCACTTGCACACTTTTCCATATATGCCACGTAAAGGAGACCAAACTGTGGCTCCTGAGCCCCGCACAGTTCACGAGACTTTTAATTTCAGCCTCATGGCTGGCATAGGAGCTCCTGGGCCCTCCTGATCTCCTCCTGTGAGAGGAAGAGAAGCAGCAGTGGCTAACGCCGTTCAGGGCTCTGCAACCTGTGCGTGCAACCTGCCTCCAGGAAGAGCTGGAAAAATGCAAGCTTCACAATTAATTATGGAAATCAGGAAATTGATCAAAAGCAAAGTTCTGTTTCTAAGGTGATATTTAGATATGATAAATGAAATATCTTCTCTCTCATGTCATTTTATTTTTTTGTTAAGGTTATGGTATAAGAACCTATTTTTTCTGGTTACCAGACCATTCTGTATTCATGATTACATCAGTCTTCCTAATCTGAACTACAGATTTTGCTATTTGGATCACTGTTCCTCATTCATACACTCGTGTTGGCATTTTAACGGTAGGCTGGGGGAAGGATAGAGAAAACATTGAATAAGAGAGACTTTCCCCACTTGTTGAAACCTGCTTATCTCATTAACTATCATCAACGCCATTTATCATTTATAAAACAGTGGATGTAGAATGGTAATAAAATCACAAGTTAAGCATCTTATTTCTAAAGTGGGATATGACTTCAAGTCATGGCAATCAAGGTTATCATCATCTTGTTATATTTCTTGTAATTATAAATACTGCTTCCCCCCACTAAACAATAGGCTTTACAATCTGTTAAAATAATAATAATAATAATCAGGAACATAAATAATATACTATTCTTTCAAAAATATCTCCTGTTTAATATGATGAATTTGAAACAACTGAGCCTCTAATATTTATTTTAGGACCTATAATTAGAACTATGCAGTAAAAATTAAGGACATTATTTTTTTATAGAAGAGTTTTAAGTCAGAAAGTAATACAGGCATATTAATTGCATATATGTTTCTTTCTTCAGTAAATATGATTTTTCTTTATTTTTTTCAGATCTATATTTACAATGGAACATTTTATAGCATGCACTTCACAGTAAACATCAATCAATTTATTTGGTTGAAAAATTATATTGCAACACTAGCAGATTGTTGAGCTCTCTGCTCCAAATTTCTTTAGTTATTTGCATTTTCTTTGGATGCCTGAACATCTTGATCACAAGATCATTACTTTAATGTACTGAAGATAATGCTACTACTCACATTAACTTTCATAAAAGAAGAAAAAAATCAGATATTACATATTATTACAAATAATCAGATCTCCATTTTCCTGCAAGAATGTGCCAAATAGGGTGAGTGAACGGCTTTTGAGACAAGAAATTTTTATCTGTTAATTTATTCTTTACATGTAACTGTTTAAATAGTTCAATTCCCCTTCTTCATGCCCTCTTTTCCTGACCAGTAGCAGCAAAAGAAGGTAGAATGTGTGAATAAAGTGTGATTCCATCCTTACAAAAATTTAAAAAGTTGTTTTGCAACCTTATTTAAGGAAAAAAGGAGAACTTTTGCCGTAATATCTGCATACCTTTAACACTTCACAGTATTACAATCCATGTTCTAGAACATGATCTTAAATCTGTGCAGTTTAACACGGATTTAGATTTGTGTTTCCTCCTCCTCTTTTCTGTGAAGGAAAATGAAAGATGTTTCAGAATTGCAAAGCATCTGCATATTTTCATCTCACACTTTTTATCCTCAGCAAGCAAAGAAAAGATATTTTGTTGTTATCACAGTAATGTCTACTGAAATAATTATTTTTGCTATATTACCTTATCCTAGCACTTTCCAACAGAACAATTTACAAAAATTTGCAATGACAGTATACTGAACACATGCCTCTGTTTGATCCAGTAACATTTTGTATACAGCCATGAACATCTCTAACAGTGCCAACTCATCTGCAGAAGTTTTCATTCAGACAGCAAAAGCTAAGAAATTGATTCACTCCTCCTGTTCCTTTCTGAAATCTTAAGCATCCTGAACTTTGCTAAACAGATTCAGCTCGGACTGAGGCTACCAAATGTCTTAATTTAGCAGAACATGCTTCTTAAAATATTAACTTTCCTGTTTCATTGATGGAAAATTTAAATTCTTGCTTTTTATAGCTGTTCAAATGGTCCCTGTTCAGCTTGCCAATTTGAAGATATTGCCTCTTCTGGCCTGTATGTGATACAGAAAAAATATTTGATATGAAGGACTATTGGGACTGCAAGCTTCTGACAACTAGAAGGAGAAATGATCTAGAAAAAGATTAGTAACGAATAGGTTTTCAGGAGATCTGCTAAAAAACTCCTAACTTCTATTAAAAAAAAAAAAAAAAAAAAAGAAGAAGAAAAGAGTACCCCATAATATTTTTGATTTAATAGAGGAACATATATTCTCCAATAAACTGCCACAGTTAAATATGTACTCTCAAAATCTTTTGTTTGTTTGTTTGTTTGTTTCTCAATAAAATGTCAGGAGAGAGTGACTGGGAGGGTTTATACATGCTGCTTTCTCTCTTCAGAAACAAATTAATTTGTATGAGCAACAGTTGCTAAATTTAGGTGTGCCAAGCCTTAGGACAATTAAATGCCTTCTGGGTGATCGCCAAGCATCTCTGAGAAGGTTTGTGGAAAGCATAACATGGTCTGTATATAATGAAAATCTTCTCTTTTCAGCTCTTAGCAAAAGAATTGAAATTTCTTCTCTAGCGCTCTTTCCCATTTTCCCATTTTCTGTGTCCCAAAGTCTGCATTGTCCCAGATTTGTATCTGTTGAACACGGTCTTATAGTTATTGCAGGACTGTTTAAATGAGCAGCCAGCTGTACTATATTCTTTCCATCTGATTTTCTGCTTTCAAAGTGCAGCTAACTGGTTCACAATCTGTTTGTAGTCTGTTCACATGGTCAGTGAGAGGAGCGACCTATTGGACACACACAGTTCCTCTGTGTCCCTGGTAGTTTTCTTGGCATATCTGGAAAGTAAAATACGATAAGTTTTCCTGGCATTTTAAAGTTAGAGCATCTCCACAGAAAGGACAATAAGTGAGAAGGACAATACGTAACTGTACTGTCAGCATCTTTTGACTGTTGCTCTATTCATGTATCTTCTTTGCCTACCGAGTTGCATTGTCGTAAGTAGATAACTGGATGTTGAAAACCGTCATTGAAATTAGGGGTGGACCATTTCTAACTAAAAGGAAGGAGGTCTGTGCGTGTGTGTGTGTGTGTGTGCACGCCTAAGTATAAGTTTAAAGTAAGAAAGATGTGGGAAGATGACAAATGATATAAATGAATTGATGGTCAAAATTTAAAATAAATGGGCAATGGTCAGTGCCAGGACACTCCTGCAGAGGTAAATATCCAATAAAGAATACAAAATGGGTGAAATGTAGCAGTGGAACTAACTTCTGTTATAATTAGTGTGAATATGGCAGAAGCTGAACATCCAAAGAGTGGACAACCTTGCTACCTAAATAGGACATTCTTGAAAGCCTGGGAAGAGGGTAGGGAAAGAATGACAGAGTCAGACAAAAGTAGGAAGCCCTTATGATAGTTGTGGACAAATAGTAGGTGCTCATTTCAAAGTTTAAGTAGAAGAGTATGTCACTATTGTTCAGACCATCCCTGAAAAAAAGATATGTAGCATTGATGAAGAAGAGGGAATTTAGAGAGGCATGTTGCCGAAAAGGTACAGATGGGTTTTGCACTTACAGCGTGAGTGCAAATTAGACTTTTGCCATGTATGTTATGAAATAATTTAAGACTAAGGGGTTAATTGTTTAATTGTGTAGATCATCTACCTACTGGAGGAAAATCACAATTCCTGTATGGCTTGGCCTTAATGTTGCATGACTGAGTATATAAAAAAATAGTTGGTATTCTCCTCTTCAGCCTTTAGCTGTACTGTCTGAAGAATGACTCTAACAAAGACAATGAAGTTTTTACTCTTTTAATATTTAGAATACTATCACAGTACCATATCCTTTATATATAAGTTTAAATAAAAATTGCCTTTAAAATATAATACATATAAAAATTCTTACACCTCCTTTAGGAGACAAATTTTACTTCTGATAGATTCTATGCTTAGTTCCAGAATATTCTGAGGGAAAGCACAGTGAGCTACTAGAGTTTTCCCACATCCCTAAAATGTAATTCTATTAACATAAATTCCCCTTAAAATGAAGAAGTCAGATAGTGTTGAGAGTTATTTTGTAGCTGAACACTATTGTTCTTAGATAATGACATTCTGCTGCAGATCCTACACTAGCAGAGGGAATAGTTTATTCAGAACTTAAGGGGAAGACCTTGTGGCTATAAAAGAGGATTCTTTTTGCATCACATATCTCATCACAGAGCTAATAAATGCCTTTAAAGATTGCATATGGAAGAATATATATAGTTACATTAGTCAGAAATTTCGTATGCTACTCGGAATTTCTAAAGAATGAAAAATTCAATTTTATTACTCTAGAACAATGGAAGAAAAAAATGAACTATGACCAAGGTGACCACTATTCTGGGGAACTGGCACATGTTAGCTTCATACAATACCTATCAGTTTCTTTTCCAGTAAAACTTCTCAGGGTTACTGTTGAAATGATTTTAAATCTTTAGAACCGTAGAATATTTTTTCTATGTCATCTTACGCAGTTGAGACTATCTATTATTCTTTGTTTCTTTCTCGAGATTCCCATTAATGTGCTCATTAAGTGTTCAGGAAGTTGTCAAGGAAATGCTATGATGTGGGTCATGATTTTGCTGAGAAAAAAATAAATGGCTGAATGACAGGTGACAATCCTCAAATAGTTTGATATTGAATCTACTATGTCCAGTTGTTCAGAGTAAGCTGCCCAGCTTTTCATAAAACAGAAGCATATATATATTTGTAATTTTATCCTATTTCATAAGTCCACTGAGGCTTTTATCTTGTTCTCAAAGTGATACTCAGTCAAGCTGATCTTGTAATTACTATCCATTTCTCTCTTATGGGTTCTTATTCTTACATACTGCTTTCACGGATTATCAAATCTTGCTTCAGGCCAAAATTTGACCCAGGCACTGAAAGAATTTTCTGGTTATACTGCTGCTGGATGATGGAATTCTATGCTGAACACTAGTTTTATGGTATTATAGAATAGCTAAAGCAGGCTTTGAGTTTAAAGCACTGAGCAAAGCTACCATTCAGTCAGGGAATGGACACAGAGAGATAATGATCTAGGACAGGATCATTTCCCACAACACTGGGAATAAGGAGGCATTGCCTCTTTCACTGTACAGCATGTCAGAAAGGAAATTCAACACTCTCCATGAAACAAATCTTAAGTGAAAACAGAGCGTTAATATTGTTCAGTGCAGGCTAATGCCTTTGAGGCATCAGCTATAGGCACAGCCCAAGCACAGGCATTACTACAGGAACAGCTAATAAACTTGTAGTACAATGATGTGATGGAGCTAACAGAGCTCATAGAGTCATAGAATCATCATAGAATCATAGAATTGGTAAGGTTGGAAGGGACCTCTGGAGATCATCTAGTCCAACCCTCAAATGAGTGGCCCATACAGGGATCGAACCTGCAAGAATTGAAGGAATTATGATTTTCACATCCTGATACAACCACTGAGGTATCTTAAAGTTTGCTGAAATGCTAGTAATGAAGTTAATGATCTCACCTATGGGATGAAGAACTAGTGTGAGTCCCAGTTTTGGAGCAGCAGACATAAATCTTTTTTTCTAATCTTTTATTCTGCTTAAAATAGTGGAAATAGTTATTGAAAAAAACCAATATTTTTAGGAGAAAGAATTGATTAAATTCCATAAAAAATGGTAATAGAATTCATAGATATAACATGCATAATTATTTGTAAAAACAGGAGAAAAAAAAATAGTAGCAGAGAAGTGAACCTTTCCCTGTTTACTACACACCCAGAGAAAAGTGATAGAAGCCTTGTTCATTGAGAAGGCACAATTTCAACAGTTCCTGAGTAGAAAAGTGTATAACATTATCTCATTTGACACTAGTGCAAAAATATATGTAAGTTTATTTGTGAAATAGGGAATGATTCAGCTGGAATGCTGCAAGGTCCTCTGGCACATACAGAGTTGTTTCTGTAGTTTTCTAAACTGCTTCTTAGGCATACAGTACAATTTTGTGAGTGAACATGAAACAAATGATGAATTATTGGATTTATTCCAGCTTACAAATATACCTTTGTTTCATCATTTATATATATATATATATATATATATATATATACACGTATTTATATATATAAAAATTATTGTCTTGTATTCTTTGGGAAATTAAATGAGCATGTGAAGCAGATCTAAAATTATCTGAGTCAAAAAAATGAGCTTTTCATTAATAAAAGCCTTATTGAGAAAATAGTCTAGCTTCATGTAAAGTCAGAGAAAGGCTAGAGAAAGTATCTATCTTGAATTTCATGAAAGTCATTCAAATGAAAGACATTGAATTTCTATAACTTGACTGCTAGAGACAGATATAAGTGTGAATCCTAAAACTTTGATGGGAAGGTGTTTTTAAGAGCATCTGTGAGTCCTTTTTCTACTAAAAAGTAAGATACGAAATCTAATAGACTCCCTTTCTGGGGTCTCAGTGATAAATAAAATAAATTGTAACAAAAAGATATCATTTTCAGAGGTTTCTTTTTTCCAACAAATTGCAAAGTACATAAAACACAGAAGATACCTACAAAGTAGCAGTGAAGGATAAGAAAATGAAATGAGACAAGGGAGGAGCCAGAAGGGGGAAGACCTGACTCACTCCTGCATTTCTGAGCTTCTTCAGAAACTCAGATTCTGTTCTACAGAATTAGAGTATGAACCCTGACCTTCTTATAATCATTTTCTGTTTGTCCTTTCAACAGCAGTCTGAACTTCTCCTCTAAACACCTCTCTAAGAAAATGTAAAAATCTTTTCTGAAAGACAGAGCTAATACCTTTCCATGGCCTCATTGGGGAAAACATGTAGAACAGCTGACCTAGTTAAGTCCTGACTTTGAACATGAGATGCTAAAATGATATTTCTCATTACAGAGTTAATATCTGGTTATATCTCAATGAACTCATGTGTTTAGTTCTAATTTATTTCATTTCTGTCACGAATGTGTACATCACATTCATATTGAAAATAAATACCTGTTATTCCAGGATGAAATCTATCTAAATTTAGCTGTCTAAAAGTTATGTATGTAATTTAAACTGATAATTTAAAATCTTTCTCCTCATTCCAAGATAAGACATAAGCTGCAAGTTTATTTGGATGTTACACTGTGTAACTATGCTAACTCTTTGGAGAGATGCAGCTCATCTCTCTCAGATGATAGAGACAGGTGAGTTTGGTATACCAAAACCACCATATGAGTTCACATAGTATAACTTTCTTCAAGGTACTGGACTTGGAGTTGGCAAGGTTGCAGGCACTAGTTACCTTAAACTATGAGAAAAAAAATCAGTAACAATTTTAGCTACCATGGCCTCTCTGGCAGAGCTTTGAAGGGTAGATCTGTCCTGAACCTTGAGATTCTGACTGATCAATAAATATCGCTCTTTGCAACCTTTGCGATGCAATTTTGTCAGTGCTTACTAAATATGAGGGATACAAGGGAAATGAAACCCTTAGTCATGGCATTAACTCAATATGAGAGGAAACCCACGAGATAACTTTCTTTACCTACAGCTAAGGAATTTATTACTACATTTTTTTGAGATTTTTGGCTTTCAAGCCCTTTATCTTTTTTGGCTTTTCTTTTACATGTTAGAGCAATGTCTGAGAAGGTAAAGAAAGGGCAGGATAGAAAGCAGTGAGGGAATGTTAGGACAGGATTCAGAGTTAGAGTACTCTGGAAAAGGTTCCTTTGTGCATGAGCAGTCCATATTCCTCCCTCCTTTTTAAATTAAATGTAGTTTATTCTACAAGCAGCATTTTTTAACTGTAAAATTGAAAATACTTTGTTTCTGATATATTGTCTGATTTTAGAATAGTTTTGGATAGAAGAGAAGTATTTGGTGAATTTATGAATAATTTCAGGTGGTCTAAAATTATATTTTTCAGTAAAAATTCTTATTTAAAAATAAAAATTAAACAAAGAAAGAAAGAAAACCTGATTGAGATGAGGACTGCACTTTTCCTATAGTAGTATCCAAAGGATAAATATAATAAATATATAATGTAGATCTTCATGATGTTAAGAAATATCATATAGAAAAATACAATATTTTAATTTAGAGAAATTAATTATCCACTTGTAGAATGAAACCTTTTGAATACCCTCTTACTGAAGGAGTTTAAATTAAGCTCAAAACACTACAATAAAACAGACAGCTACAGAGTATTTTTCTCTCTCTGCATAAAATATTTAGGATTAAACACATTATGCACTGGTTGAAATTATAAAACACCCACACCTGAAAAACAAAAATAGCTCTTCATAGAGAGAAATATTTACTGTGTTACCTCAATTCCAGTTATGTATAACCAGACTGTTTTTTGGTACTTAGTTCAAAATCTTCCTCCCAGTAGCCTGTGTTCTCTTGAAAGGTTCATTTCTGCTATTTTTCTCTTTTCTGCTTAAGCATTATGTGGAAAAATGCATGATTGCAAATTAAAAATGACACTGATAAGATTCTGGACTTGTTTTGTATGTATTAAAAGAAAACAAAATGTTAAGATTTTGATTTATTCAGAATTAAATTCTCAAAAAGACAATAATTAAGACCGAATATAGTTTGTTCCTTCTCCTTTGTTTATGTAATTTCATCCTATTTTTCAAATAAAGCAATATTGTTGTATCTATAAAAAGAAATTAAAAGAAACTTGAACTGTTTTCTAGCACTCAGCAGTCATAGAAAAACTGCTTCCATACTATCAAGCTCTCTCAGCTCCTAAAAGAGGATGGTCTTATGCATGTTGCTTATTCAGAGGGAGACTGCTGCTTGAACCCTGGCAAACCTCTGGCTGTGTTCAGAAGTAGTTTAGAAATATGCTGGTTGGCCCAAACTGTGTGAGAAACTATAGTAAGAATGTAGCAATATGGACAATCAAGTTCCAGCTCCTCGAAATATTACCTGTTTACTAGCAAAGATATAGCTTTTGAATTTAAAGCATCCCATAACTAGAATTATAGAAATATAATTTATTCACTAAAAAGCCAAGAAAAAGTAATGCATTTTTGTGAGTGTTGAAGTTTTCAAAATCAACTCTGACATTTCTTTTTCTCTTATTCTTTCTTTTTTCCTCTTTCTTTCCTACTTCCCTTCCCTTTCCTTCGCTTCCCTCTTTTTTTCTCATTTTCCTTTCCCTCTCCTCTCCTTTCCTTTTCCTTTCATTTACTCTTTTATTCTCTTTGTGTCTCTCCCTTCTATCTTTCTGTCCTTTTTCAATCTCTCCTTAAAGTGAGCAGCTACAAATGGAGCAAGCATTCTTTTCTCTCTGCTGGGACCAGATTTCAGCTTCTCAATCCATAGAGGCCAAATGCCTAGAGTTAGAAATTAGAATAATATTCAAAATCAGAGAGGCTGAGTGATGCCAAGATGTGGGTCTGAAAGCTGAATTCTGCAAAGGACTCTGCCATATACTTACTGTGTTAACTTGAATAGCTGCCGCCTGTTTCTATGCTTCCTAAACTCATGGATCTGAACTGCACATAGATATTTAAGATTAGATCTGAATGTAAAATTTTGTCCATCTGTGTTTATATATCTACTTTACCTTTTTTGTGCTAAGTTTAGCATGCATAAACTGAGACTTTCACAAATGTGTCATTTGTGATATGACTTCTTTACATGCAGAGTTTTTGTTCTTCTCTTTGTTTTTGTTTCATCATAGGGCTGCATATAAAATAAGGACAGTCTTACATTGCAGCTCTTCTGATCCTGAAACTCATGCCTCAGCTGAAGGAAAACTTCATATGGAATAATTATTTACATTTTGAAAAATGATAATAAACTTTTGACAATGCCAGAGATAAGAGAAGCAAAGTTTAGGAACACAAGAACAAATTATTGCCCGTTAGAAGTCAAATTTGAGATTTTATAATCTGCTGCAGCCAGCTGGCTCTCTGGAGCCTCCTTTTCTCTGGCTGTCATGTCTACTTCGTAGCTCCTGTTTTATGTTTGCTCTTGTTGCTGCTCTGTTGGTTGACCAAATCGAAAGATAAATGAAGTATTAAGAAAGCAAGAGCAGCTGAGCCACTGGCTTCGTTAGAGTGCTCCGGGACCATCTTCAGCTTTTGATAAGACTGCCACAGCCTGTGATTGCATCTCATAACTGTTTCTTAGTTACCACTCACAAAGTCAGAGTAGAGGGATTCTGGGAAAGCCGGATAATGACCTTGGCAAGTGTCTAGGAACAGAACTGAGAAATTATTTACAGCACTTGCCTTCAAGGGATAATTTGGCAATAGTACTACAAAGCAGGTTTGTGCGGGCAACGCTGAAATTAGTAATAGACTTTTAAATATTAAAGCCCCCTAAAAATAACTGTAGATGGAATCAGGGAGAACAACCTCTGGGACCTATTTTCCACCTCAGCTGGCAACATACAATTCTTGGTTTAATAATAAAAGACATCTTATTAAATTACATTAGAGTGAGTCTGTTGCTTAGTGCAGGTGTTAGGCTGGCAGTGTTGCTAATACCTACTGTAGCCACACATGCTGTTATGAAAAGCCAGCCAATATTTCAGGAGAAATGACATGCGTGGATTATCGCCTGGTGTTCTGAGAGCATTTAATTAAATTTAAGAGATGTAAAAAAATGACTAGATGTATCTTATAATATTCATGTGTAGATAGGCAGATGGACAAACATTCAAGGATCACCCTTGAAATCAGCATGCAGGAATGAAGAGAGCAAGAAACTGTGATGACAATGTGGTTCCTCAAACTGCGGGGGCCAGTGTGTGCACAACAGATATGCCACTTCTTCGTCACTTCAGACCATGCTTCTTTAGCTGAGGATTTACTAATTTTTTAGGTGATAAAAAATGGTTTGATTTCAAATGCTTCAATAGGAAAAAAAAAAAAAAAAACATTGTTAATCACATCACCTACTGACATCACTGCTGCGCTGAATGTGCGGCACATTGCATTTTACATCAAATTAAGTATTATCATCTCATCTGCAGTTTTTCAATAAGCTATATGAAAAACTTTAGCAGATTTAGACATTTATATTCACATAAGCCGTGTGGGTATGTTTTTAGATTATACTGTATTTCTCAAAAAAAAAAAAAAAAGCCAAAAAGCCAAACAATAAAAAAGTAACTTTTTACTGGAGTGTTTAGTGTTTTAGTAAGATTGTTTGAAGTTTAGCAATATCTACATGCAGTGTCATATCAGGTGAAAGAAAAATTACAACATAGAGCCCTGAGCTTGATATTAAGAAGGAAATAAGAGACACCATAATGAACACATGCTGTAAAAATATGTTCTCTTCAGATTCAAACTTTGTCATAGACTGTGAAGTACTAAAAAAGGATCATTAGAGTTCCAGTAAAAAATGCTCTTTTAAGTATGGCAATAAGAGTCATCTGCTTCTATCAAGATCAACACCAACTCTAGCTGACCTTGATCTAAGAACTTTATGGTATGTACGGGAAATCTGGCTCAAACAAGGTAAAATTCTCCAAAAGAAACTTACTTACTTTTTTTCATCAGTCTTTATACATTAACCTAATCTCTGTACAGACAAAGGTGCTAAAAAGTTATAAAGTGTTACCTGGATTTAAAACAGTCAAAACTTGCTATTCTTGTCTCCTGAAACCTATCTTAATTAGGATTTTTAAGTAAAGGTATCTTAGTTTTTCTTTCATTCCTTATAACAAAGAACTTCTGATTTTTACTCTGACATATTATTTAGAAAAGCACCCAACTCTGAGCTGATCAAAAAAATGTATTTATTAGAAGTGGTACTTTTTCTCTCTATTCACCACCGAGAAGAATCTAGCCCTATCCTCTTTACATCCTCACTTCAGAAACTTGTACACATTAATAAGATCTGCCCTCAGTCTTCTGTTCTCCAAGCTGAACAGTTCCAGCTCTTGCAGCCTTACATATAAGATATTCTCCAGTCCCTTCATCATCTTGACAGCCCAATGGACTCTCTCCAGTAGTTCCATGTCTCTCTTGTACTGGGGAAAATTTTCTCACTATCAAATTGTGTTTCCTCAGTACCAAATCTTTTCTTAATTTCTTTCTAGATTTTCTAGTCTTTAGGTTATATATGTTCAAATTCTGTTCCTCTCCTTAATCTGAAATGAAAGGTAAAATCTTCAGCTACTGTAAAAAATAGGCGTTGATTTCAGTATGACTTAAAATTAATATTAAGTACTTGTAAGGATTTTTTTTTTTTAAAAAAAGGCTTTCTAGTGTACATAGATCATAATGATTCTCGCTTAATAAAAAACAGGAAAAATTGGAATCTTAAGGCAGCTCCAAAGCTTAGTGTTTTCATAAGGACAGTCTACTCCATGCAACTTTCATTCAACTTTGCCATGTCACATTCCACTAGTAATTTCATGTTTGGAGTTATGAACATAGCCGTTCATGTGCAAATATCAGGGATTCAGGTGAATTAAAAGCTCATTCACAAACATTCATTCAACAAAACAGCAGTACAAATGTCCATGATGAAATTCAGAGTGAAAAGAGTACAAGGGTATAGCTTAATTTCACAGGTCATTGAAGTCACTAAGAGACTTTCCAGTGAAACCAACGGGTTTTGTTCAAAGAATGAAATATTATATAACAGTACACAAATATGTCCCAGCAGCTGTAGAATTTTACTCACTGTAGAATAATAAGTAGAGACATACAACTTATATATGTGGAACAACTAAATGAGGTTATGGACATAAACAAACTCTCATGGGATAACAAATTATGATGTATTCGTTATTCCACATTAACATCCTTATCCTGAAGTAAATGAAAGGCATGTGGTATATTCCCTAACTGAAATGGGAATGGCCTTATTCCAAAATGGACAGTAGATAAATACACTGCTCACACAATCTATTTTACCTGTCCTGAATAACAGCTGCTTAAATCTTGAAGTCTTATTTTGAAGCTTTTGGATTGTTGAAATTTACTGCTCGGTAACATCGTATACCTAGATCAAATTTACTGCTGTTGAGACCGAAGATAAAGGAAGCACCTAATAAACAGTCATACAACTGAGATCCAAGTTTTTATAAATAGTTGCAGGATGTTAAAACTACCATGGGCAGCAAAGTAGAAGAAAGAAAAGGAAAAAATGTGACTGGCTCATTAATTTAACTATAACTGGGCAGTGCATTGTAAATCAGGAGAAACAGAGCTCACCAGTCTCACATATTCAACACCACCTTAAGATTTTTTCCCAAAGTTCAGCTGTGAAAGCTATGGGAGTCATTTTTACTTACAATAATTAGGGATGTGTTCTATATTTTTTTAGCCTGTAGTGCAATACTTCTTAAATCAGTAAATATGTTATTTGCATGGTCTTGTAGTGTTAGTTTCAGATTCTATTCCATTTATTTTGTTTTCCTCCTAGAAAATCTCCTGCATATCCTGGTGCCTATGGGCCATCACTGACCCTTGGAAACTAGGTGGAAAGCAAATTAAAACAACTCAACAGCAAATGAAAGTCACCATACATTGTTTTCTGACAGTACTGATTTTTAACAACTCCCTCCCCCCCCCCCAAAAAAAAAAAAAAAAAAAAAAAGCCTCCATGGGATTTATGTATACATACTGGAGAGGCATGACCTTTCTCGTATTTAATTTGTTCTACCACACAGCATTTATCAAACATATATGATTATCACATGCTTTTAATAACACCAACTTTGGTTAGAACCATCTTTTTTAACAGTAAAAAATGTTTGGGGATTAGTTATGTGTTAATACCAATGGGAATTATTCACCTGTAATTTGAAAACAATTTGCCTCTTATAGTCCTTATTTCTTATGTTAATAAATTATATAGACTGCCAGTTTCAAAAACTCTGTTAACTTGCTAATAGGATACTGATTGTAACTTAATTATTTCAGTGATATTTTGTCCTGTGTAAGCCAGTGAAATAATTTACAAAAATGTAGTCTATCATAATATGCTCTATGGTTTTGCTGAAGTTTTTATTAATTTCTTTGATATACAACTGGTTTGTGGTTATATCATCATATATTACACATTTTACACATTTGTTACCATTTTAATGAACAGGTTTTTCCAGTTAAGTGTAGCAACAAGATATTTCTGATTCAGCATGCCTTTAAATATATTATGATCAGGAAGGGTTAAATGATCTTGAGATTAATAAAAAAGTGTTAGGCAAGACACTAAAGCAGGTTTGTGACCGATTTAATTTTGCTTTTAGTGGAGACACAAGATTCCACTAAGATCCAAACTCCATTACTGTTGAATACAAAATACTAGCCAAAAGTAATTAAATAAGCCTCAACAGATATTTCTTGGTATTCAGCAAATAAAAAATGTAAACGGCATTAACAACAGTGAACAAAGGAAAATTATTGGTATATTGTATATATGTAGACATTCTAAATCGATTTTTATTCAAAATAAGGCTCATTAGTCTAAGCTATCATTATGATATAAGAAGTTATATTTTTAGAGACTTCTCTATAATCTGTGGGGTTAAGAACTGGAAATTCCTGCAATTAAAAAAAAAAAAAACTTTAATTGATGGTAAGTAAAGAGCCAACATGATATCTTTGTGAAAAAGAATTGATACTAGTATGTATCAACTCAAGTATTCCCAGGAAAGTGTAAGTACTGATGCCACCAGCAGTGAGAGAAGGATGTGGCAAAATACTTTTTGCCAGGAAGTAGTTAAATGCACAGTGTTTGGGATCCCTAAAGCTGTGAAGGCTGGCTACTATGTGCTGAGCGTTTTGTTCTAGTCATAATACTGCATGATGGAAAAGACATTTGATCAAAGCAAAATAAAGAATTTGAGGAAGACTATCCCCCCAAAAGTTTATTGGAGGTATTAATTTTTATGGCAAAGAAATTATGCTAACCTATGTATGTCCATGTCAGAGAGAGGTGTTCTAAGCATACAAGCAGCAATCAGCATATGTAAATATGAAACAAAAAGAAAATATAGGACAAAATTATTACATTACATTAGATTGCTCTGAATCTGACATTTCACTGCAAGAACATTAACAAAGTATGGGAGCTTCTTTTCAAGTACAATCCCTGAAAAGAAGAAGTTCATATAAGTATGCAGTGGTAGAAATGTAACAGAAATGATGTATATTGTTACATGTGTACCAAAACAAACGTTGCTCAAAATATATTCTTCCCTTAGAAAATATCTTATATATCCTCTTCTGTGGATATTTGTGTTATGCTCAAAATTTTGTTTCTGGGCAGAGGGGAAGTGTACCTTGCACACACAAAACCAAGAATTTATTGTTAGTATAAGTGAAATTTTTACAATCTAATTCAAGAATCATTATTAGGCTAGGCTTAATTATTACAGAAAATAAGAATGAAAGAATACTAATGCAGTTAGAATACTTCTGCACTGAAAAAGTCTCAATAATGTTACAATACAATTAAAACTGTAACATAGACACTTCTTAGTTTCTCCCCCTTTTCCGAGTGTTTTGCTCAACCTTCCCCTGCTCCTCTGTGTCCTTGGGTTGGAGGTTTCATTCTGGTGGTGCTGGGGGGTGTTATGGCAAGTATCCTGAACCCAAGTAATTCTTATGAAGGTTGGGTAGAAGCATTATCCGTATCACAGTATTTTCCTAAGAACCAGTAATTAACAGCGAATGGAGTAATTAAGAGCTCAGAGAGAATTTGGGAGTAGCACCAACACTTCACCAGTACAGAGTTTACTGACATCTCAGATTATTTCACTAAGCCTGTGAGAGAGGACGAAGAACTATGTTTTCCTGACCCGTGTGAAAATGTCACCCAGAGCTAAGGAGTTTAAACAGTTACGCCTCAGACTGGTGTTCTCTCAGAATTAGCTATATCCAGCTATATCTTTGTTAGTAATGCCAACATGCCCCAGATGTGTTGCTGTTGTAAATAGCACATGACATTACATGACTCTGTAATGAAAAATCCAGTCATTTGTACATGCTGGATATTTTGTTTTCATATGAATGTAGGAAAAAAGAAACCACTTGCTGTAAAAATCTTATTTGTCGCATATGATATTGGTGTAACTTATGACTGCTTCCAAAGGAGATAAAGTCCTTGCAATGCTTAAACATCTCTGGTGATCTGAAGTTACTGTAAATGGAATGTAAATAAGCCTTTTTAAACCACGCTAAGTACTTGCCATTAAATACATTTTGTATTTGAGAAGATTCCTTTCTTCCTTCAAATTATTTATGTTTCACAACTTGTGTAGTTATTCATGAGATTTCTCCGAAGACTAGAACAACTGAAGGACTCTTATGTGAGCAGGCTGTAATGGGATGGCAGTAAGTGCTGTGTCCCTAGGGCAGGCTATGAATCATACGAGCAACATCCGAGTAAGTTGGCAAATGCTTCCAAACAGTTACACAACAAGAGCAATTGTAATTCTTAAAGAAGAAAAACACACAATAACTTTCGTGGATCATGGAAGAAAGCACCGGTAGGAGTATTAAATAGTCAGACCACAGCATATTGTTACAAATCCACCACTAAACAATTATCTTAGAGCCAATTTAGTCCCATCACATGGCTGAGCATGAAGAGTCTGTAATCGTGGATAAACTCATAAATTGGTGAACTACCATCCTAATGTTTTTAAAACAGCACTGAGAGTTAGCAGCGTATAAAGAGAGGAGATGAGAAGGAGAAAAAAATGTCAAAAAGCAGAGAATATTATGGACTAACCCCAGGAAATAGTAAAGGAAGAGATTTAGAGATAACAGATCTATATGGTAACAATAAGGCAAGTTGGAGATTGAGGAAAAAAAAAAAAACCCACACGATAAATATCTATGAGTGCCTGGAATGTCACAGTATTGTCTTTCCTGTCAAGAGAATATTTGAAAAGCATTCCACTTTTAAGACTTAAAGGATAATTGCACTCTATGTGCCTACTGCTAACATCCATTTCATTTTTTCAGTAAAAGTAAAGTAATGAAAAGAGTAAAGTTTTTCATGAGTAAAGTTAACAAAGCTGTTTGTAAAGAATGGAAAGTATGCAAATAGGCATTGTACAAGAACATTTACTGATTCATTGTAAATAAGAATTTTTAGGACAAGGTCTTTAAATCCACTCAATCTCTAGCACAAAAACCATGCATACTATGTAATATACCAATTTCATAGACAGATAGTAGTAGAGAGACAGACAGATGAATATGTAGGTAGAAATGAGCAAGACTTTAAGATGGTCAGTATACAGAATAACAAACATTCATGCATAGAAAATATAGGTTTTTTTTTCTATTAAAAAAGCTGTCTGCGTCCATATACAAATGACATACACATACGAAATGCCAGAGGGAGCAGAGAGAGGCAAAATATGTTGTGATTATGCTTGTGTCTGAAATCACTCTTTTAGAGCACTCTAGAGATAACTGACTTATCTTGGTATGTTCGTGTTAACAGGGCTTTTCCCAGCTAATCGCTAAGGTCTGTCAAGTAGCCTAGATCCTGTGTTAACAATCTATCACACTCCTGTGGCCTATCTTACATAAGGCATATAAAAACATATAAAATACTTAAATATTTAAATGCATTATCCTTAGAAATAACTTTTATTTTTTTTTCCTGGGTTTAGAGAGAACGACTAAGCCAACACTGCGAGCTCAGATTTCTTTTGAGAGACTGGACTTTTGGCAAGTGCCCTGAGGTCACAAATGGTGCAGTGAACTTGATGGTGCTATGAACAGAGCTGTAAGCAAACTGTCACTTACTGCTTTCTATTTCCTACCTATTCCACTGGCTCCCATTACACTTAGAGAGAAAATATTGATTTTACTGAAAGTGATTAAGTCTGAGCCTGAGTACAAATATTTTGTGACCATATTATTTACGTATTAAAATGAACTTTAAAAAGCCAAGCCAGGTACTTAACTTTCTATCAAGAACATCTGCCACATATTTTGTCTCAGTAAGATGTGGTGAGTGCCTATAATGAAAGACCAAAACTGGATTACATGTCTGCTTGCCAGTGGGAAAACACCTCCTTGCAGACAGATGAAGCCTCCTTCTAGCTAGCTAAAAGATTTCAGCATTTCTTATAAGACAAATAGTAACTCTCTAAAAATACAGTTTGCAAGGGAAATATTAAATCACACTTAAAAGCTGATTGTAAAATATCCAAGAAATAATTTATTTGGAATTTACCTCAGGTATAGATGCATATAAGTTGCGTAACATAAGAACTGTGCAATCATAGAATCATGGAATCAAGGAATCAGTAAGGTTGGAAGGGACCTCTGGAGATCAGCTAGTCCAACACCTCCACTCAAGCAGGGTCACCTAGAGCATGGTAGACAGGGTTGCATCCAGGCGGGCCTTGAAGATCTCCAGAGAAGGAGACTCCACAACCTCTCTGGGCAACCTGCTCCAGTGCTCCGTCACTCTCACAGGGAAGAAATTCCCCCTCACGGTCAGGAGGAACTTCCTGTGCTTCAATTTCTGCCTGTTGCCTCTTGTCCTGTCACACGGGACAACTGAAAAGAGTTTGTCCCCATCCCCTTGACACCCTCCCTTCAGGTACTTGTACACATTGATCAGATCCCCCCTCAGTCTTCTCTTCCCCAGGCCGAACAGGCCCAGCTCTCGCAGCCTTTCCTCGTAGGGCAGGTGCTCCAGCCCTCTGATCATCTTTGCAGCCCTGCACTGGGCAATAACTCCATACTCTTTTCCACAGCTAAACACTTGATAGAAGAAAAACAAATGCTCTATTAAACGATTAGGAAGCAAAAAAAGAAAAAAAAAAAATCCTATGTGAGAAATTGGATGAGTAGAAGAAGGATGAGTGGATTGAAAGCTACATATCAAGAATCTGAATTAATGCTTTTTTAATGGTTGTACAGAACTGCCCAAGAAAATTAAAAATGAAATAGTGATTTGCCAGATAAAATATGTATTTATTTTCTTATTCATCTAATCAAAACAAAATTATATATGAATTTATAAAATAGTTGAAAATGTAAAGTTTATATCTCTCATCTCCTATACTCATGAAAAACTTATTTCTCAGAGAATTTATGATATCTGCACATTTTTTAAGAAGTTATATGTTAGTCATTGTGTAAAGTTTAATTATTTAACATGCTAGGGATCTAAAAACTAATCTGTATCTCATGAGAATTTCATCACAGTTTTATATATCGAAGAAGTTTGAATAAAGGTCTAAGAAAGTTTCCAAACATGGATATTCCTATTTACTTTGTTTAATTATAGTAATAAATATAAATTATTATCATTATTATAGAAAAGATGCTTTTTTGCTATTGTTTTGTTTTTAAAGAAATCAAATATTAATGTGATAGGGAGCAATTTTGCATTGCAGCACTCTTTTTTTTTTTTTTTTTTTTTTTTTTTGGTATTGTTCCTCCTTAGGTATTCCAAATTTTAGATATTGCCACAGGAAATGAAATTGTTGAAAACAAAATTGCAGATGCATTGAACTTGAACAAACTCTGAACATACTTTAATGTATTGGAAAAAATACGTTTCAAGGAAGGCTTACAACAATCTTTGTTTGTGTAGTTTCAGTCATTTAGACAGAACAGGGCTGAAGGGAATTTGAGAACAGAATAAAGAAATACACACATGCAGCAAGGGCCCATAGGAATCCTGAACTTCGATTTTATGTGAATTTTGAAAAAGAGGGAGCGCTTGAGGGATCAAGTTTTTGGTGATGGTGGTGGGGCTTTATATTTTTCTTTTTTCTCCCCTTCTTCCCCCTCCTGCCCCCAAGTTTGGACCCAGCTTTCTCTGGTTCTGGATGCTTTCCAGAATATAATGGCTATTCCACTTATTCACACTATAGCTACTGATAGAACTATTATTTTAATGATTAGTTAAGCTGTAGTAAAGAAACTGTAGTAAAACAGAATGCTGTATTTGTTACACAGTAATACCTTATGGTAATGTATGACTAAAATTAATAATAAATGTATTTGTGCGTTGAGAAGCTGTTATAGAGTTCTAACACCTTACCAACCTACTAAATATAGTATATTAATGTGATTGGTGGCAAGTAAAGTAAAAGTATGGTTAGAAAACATGTTCTTTATAGCCTTCTGATTAAGCAACTGTCTAGCACCTCCTGCACTGAGGTCAAAAGAAGTATTCTAGAAATTGAAAGTTACTTAAGATTAGAACTATTTCCAATACTTATCTTGTTAGTTATGTTAATTCAGAGATATGGTAAAATAATTCATCTGGAAAAATTAATCCAAAAGATTTCTCTTGAATTGACACGAGTAGGAAATCTCCTAGCAAGACTCAGCTCAAACAGAGCTACATCTGCAGACTAGGAGATAGAGATTTATATAAACTTGTTTTTGTTTCACTGATGGCTTTAACAGATTTTTAGCAAATATAAACTGAACTGAAGTTCATAACTTCAATCACAACAAACAACATATACCAATAAACTCATACACTTAAAGATCCTGAGAATTACTTGAATCCTATGGGCAGCTCCAAAAAGATAGATTTTGGTACATTCTGACTTACAACTGAGGACCAGAAAACACTATATGATACAGAATGCAAGGCAGAAATACTTATTTCAAATATATTTAATACTTCTCACTATTAGCATTACTTTTATGGAGATATCTGTAACTATATCTATATGTCCAAATGTACATGATATGTACACGCATACCTGTGTCTGTGTCTACATAAGCACACACACATATATGCTCCTCTTTTCTAAAAAAAAAACCCTGTAAATTTGCTATTTCCCCATTATGTGGGGTCTATATTTGAGTGTGTCTCATTTTGTAGCTGTTTGCATTGACTTTGGCATCTGCAGGACAGCCGCAAGAGTTAACTAGCCTTCATGAGACATCTTATTCTCAGGGCTCTGACAAAGTAGATAACAGTCATGCGCATCCCAGAATACTTAATAACTAATTATTCTGATTATAGATGCACTTTGCAATTATGGATATAGACATCAAACTATCAAACAAAGATAACGTGACTAATAAAGAAGTTGAGTGCCCTGACTGACATGTTAGGAGCTTTGTCACAGAGACTTTTGTAGTAAACCTTATTGGATCAAGATGGAATGAATCCATGTCACTCTCTGACTCATAGTATTTCCAGCAGTATTTTAGGGCTGTTAAAACACTTTATGAATAGACAATTTGCTTATTTGGATCAAGACTAGAGAACTGAGTATAGAGATGATAGTCTGGTTGAAGTTGCATGGGGTGGATTTTTGTTGTTGTTTTTTTGACTATGTTTGTTTGTTTTTTTGGTGCAGAAATATATATGCTACCTAATTACTAGTGAAAGCCTGAACAAGCAGTAAAAGATGAATGTAATGGTGAAACACAGAAAAAATAATTTTAAAAGTATCTTGCAATGACTACTTAATGTAATGAGTTCTTTCTTTCTTTCTACTGGTTTATCTATCTGTCTATCCATCTATCTATCTGTGCATACCTTGCAGACTTAAGAATACACATTCTGACAGGAAGGAAGATAAGAATTTCTTTGGACTCAATTCACTGTACCATAAGGGAAGTCAAAAATAAAGCTTTTCAAACTCAACAACACCGTGCCAGTGTTAAAAAGGCTTTACCCTAATATTGAGATGATAAAGATCATAAGTACTAACCAAAAGATTGTAAAATATTGAAAATCCAGTGGAGTGAGTGCTTACTGGGAAACCCACTTCTACAGGGATGTGTACATCTCAAGAGCCTTTGCCTGTAACTATCTGAAAGTGGGGTTGTTCAAGGGAGAAAGATGATAGACTTGGACTAAGAAAGGAGGGAATCTAACTCTGGAAGTAGCATATCCTGGCTACAGCTGTGGTTTATGATCCAAATATATATGAATCAAATGAGATCAGTACAAACCAAATTCATTTCCTGAAGATGGCTTACTAATTTCTAAAATATTTCAGGGACTCACAACTGGCTAAATTTAGATAATCTAAACAGTAACTGAAGGTGTGCTGAGGAGTACAGGCACTGGTGGCTAAAAGCATCCTTTTGTCTTCTAAGAGTAAAACAAATGTACTGCTCTCCAGGTTGCCTTTAGAGTTTAAACTTTGGTAATTCAGATCTTCTGACCTTTGCTTTCTCACTCCTTGAGGGTGAAACAGTTTTCCTCTGTTGTCAGAGGGAAACTGATTTATATATGAATACCTTACTGAAATAGAAACTGTGTTCTTGACTACTTATTGACTTTGTACTCCTGATTACTCAGCAGACAGAGGTTGCATCTCAAGATGTGTATTTAATAACAGAAAAATACCAGAAGTAATCTTTTCATTTGTAGACCGAGCACCTGACTGCCTTCTCAGGGTGAAAAGACGGGTATGGTCCAACCTGTATATGAATATGGAGAAAATCATTTCACTTTTTTAATTACTCCAAGTAAATAGCAGATAAAGGTACAAACTGTCATCAGCCAGATGTTAATGTACTATAATTTGAAAGGGAGAGAGAAAGAAAGACAGTGAAGAAAAAGAGAGAAGGGAAAGGGGAAGATAAGGAAGCTATATTTCTGGAACTTCACCTAATTCTGTGAATAATAAGAAATTGGTCTGGGGGGTTAATTTCTGCACACACATCAAGGTTTTGAATTTTCTGGAAATTAGAAATTTAGATGGCTTTAAATCTTCTGAAACTTACATTCTGTTATATTTGCAGTCACTGTGGTTATTCTAGTGTCATAGCAGCTAATCTAGCAGTAATGTTCTGCAGCATTAATGATGATATCAGCAAGAGCTCTGAAACACCCAATATTTAAACAGAATATTGTTGTTCTATGTAGTTTGTGAGACAGTAGTTTTGGTTTGGGTCTTTAGTAACAGACACTCTGTATCAAATAGATATCAATCTACACAGACTATACATAAGAGTTTATCGATTCTGAAGTGTTATAGAAACAATATTAAATATAATACATAAAATGTGTAAAAAAAGTGGAATATTGACAGGGTAATTCAAGACTAAGATCTGCAATGTGCTAAGTGATATACTCTTAGCTGTATTTCAGAAGTATTAAAAACACCATTTCAGAGCTAGGAATGAACCCAAAACCGCACCTTAGAACACAAAAGAACTCACCAGTAATTGTGTGATGAATATAAATTACCTCAAGTTAGCTTGATTTCAGTATTGAAAATTACTTTGTGGTTGGAGTGCCCTATCCTCATTCTGAGTACAAGTGTTTTTATCTATCGCCTCACAATGTGTCTTTACCTTTTCCAAATGTCTGTTCTCAGAGAAAGACTGGCATGCCTACACAGAAATAATTCAGAACGAGCCTCCAATATTCTCAACAGATAGCTGGAAATCAGCTGGTGAAAAAGGCAATTCTACTGGTTCATGCTAAGACTAATTTCCCTTGTAGCAGGACAATAGGTCATTAAGACCTTCGTTCTACCATTTTCTGACCTGTATAAAGCGGACAGAATAGAATACTATTTGGATCACAGGATTTGTAGTGAATGTAGAATCAGTAAGATAGAATTTAATGTTCCTAAAAAAAAAAAAAATGAAGAAGAAGAAGAAGAAAGAAAACAAGGAAAAAAAGGAATACAGAAGTGTCAGTTTTCTTTAAGAAATAAGATAAAATAAAATTAACTCTTAACTAGGGTGGTGCTCCCAAGGAATGGTACTGGGGTCGATACTGTTTAACATCTTTGTTAATGACCTGGATGATGGGGCTAAGTGCACCCTCAGCAAATTTGCAGAAGATAATTGGTAAAGTGGGAGGAATAGCTGGTACACTGAATGGTTGTTCTGCTATTTAGAGAGACCTTAACAGTCTGGAGAAATGGACAGAAAAGAACCCATGAAGTTCAATTAAGGGAAATGATAGGTCCTACACCTGGGGAGGAATAATTCCACACACGAGGACCTGCTGCAGAGCAGCTTTGCAGAAAAGGATCTGGAGATCCTGGTGGACCACAGGTTGACCATGAGTCAGCAATGCCCCCTTGCAATAAATAAAGGCCAACAGTATCTGGGCTGCATTAGGCCCAAGCAAGCATATTACAATAGATCAAAGGAGGTGATCCTTCCCTTCTGCTCAGCACTGATGAGGCCACATCTAGAGTGTTATGTCCAGTTCTGGGCTCCCCAGTACAAGAGAGACGTGGAGCTACTGGAGAGAGTCCATTGGGCTGTCAAGATGATGAAGGGACCCGAAGCATCTCTTATATTAGGCAAGGCTGCAAGAGCTAAAACAGTTCAGCCTGGAGAATAGAAGACTAAGGGTGGATCTTATTAATGTGTATAAGTTTCTGAAGTGAGGCTGTAAAGAGGATAGGGCCAGATTCTTCTCAGTGTTACCAAGACAAGACGAGACTCAATGGGCACAAAACTGAAACAGAGGAAATTCCACTTAAACACAAGAAAACACTTTTCCACTATGAGGCTAGATGAACACTGGACCAGTTTGCCTAGACAGGCTATGGCCTGACCATCCTTTAAGATATTAAAAAGCCATATGACCACAATCTTGGACAACTTGCTATAGGAGACCCTACCTGAAAAGGGGGATTGGAACAGATGATCTGTAGAGGTGCTCTCAACCCCAGCTATTTTGTGATTCTGTGTTATTAGAGGCATTTCTCTACATCAAATGAGCCTCAAAACAATAAATATTCATTTATATGTTTTATAGAAACACAGATCACAAAGTCCTGCTTTTTTCCACAGCTCTTTCCACAGATCATAAATAATTCATTTTATATAGCCAAGCTCATCATAGAGTACATGTTTATGTCATCATTAGAACATGTGAGGAGCTAAGCAAATAATTTGCAAACAGTCAGAACTTTGTTAGTTCAATTTCTAAGCAAATTATACAGTGTTCAGTTAAAAGCATTACAAATTTGAAATGACACATACATTCGTTAATGAATTATTGTATTGCAAAAAATAGAGAAGGTTTGGATTTTTTTTTCCTTTTTTTTTTTTTTTTTTTTTTTTTTTTGATGCATTGAGGTATAAAGCATACTGTTATAAGGCAAAAAGGACTAAATGATTTTGCCTGAATTTCTAAAATAGTATGCATTTGGTCTCAGGCCAGATATGAAGATTTTAATTCATGGTGAAAAAAAAAGAAAATTGCAAATATTCAAGTTAATTATAGCTTTATTACTATAAAAAATAGCAAACAAACACATAGAAAAAAATAAAAAGAACAAATTGATGGAATATACTGTATCACACAAATCAGCATTTCTCAAAATACCTGTGGCTACAATAAAAAATACTGAAGATAAAATTTTAGATGTTTTGCTGCAGCCTTACACATTCACTTGAAATTCATTTTTTAAAGAAATTAATGACTTTTTCTTGTCTAGAGTCCATAATGTGGCAGTAATTCTTCATACTTATTTGGCAACATTCAGAATTATGAAATGTATGTGCTCCAAGAGAACTTTCAGCTCTGTTTAATTTTTACATTTTCTTCATTTATAGGAAATGATGCATTCACCTCATTAATCCTAAAACATTTTATAACTTGTGTACATATCTGTCAGACTTGCAAAAGTGTCATAGAAACTATCATCTTAGTGCCCTAGATCTGACTGCTAATTCTCATTATAGAGATTCTGAAACTAAAGCCAAAACAGAAAAAAATTACCTCTCTGCAAAAGACGACAAACAAAAAAACCCGGTACATACAGCATAGGCTGAGTTGGGAGAGTAAAGTTTTAAGTTTGATAATATTTTCCTTTTCCTCTCCTCTAAATCCACCTTAAATGATGTTCTGTTGACCTGTGAACCTACAGACAGATTCTAGTTATTAATATACAAATCTGGCCAGACCAGATATCTTCTTCAACCATAAGCGCTTGTATTCCGAGTTTTGAGTCCCCCCTCTCCCATCAGCCATGAGACAAGAGATAAGTTGTGGCTTCCTAACTATGTTTCATCAATACTAAGTTTAAAAAATCCTCTTGATAAGATATAGTTTTTTTCCCCCCAAAAAAATTCAGTCTGATGTTCATTTTATTCTTAATCAGCCTTTCATTGTCACACTACTGCCAACCACAGTAATTTTTTTTGCTTCATTTTACATTCAGCCCTTTCAAACTCATCTTCATAAGGACATGTCCTTATCGATTTAAATATTCTTCATTCAGCCTAGTCTAATATCTATAATGTCATTTTTGATAACTACTGTTTTTTATCTAAAAAATGTAACTATCATATGATTTTTTTCAGTTATATCATTTAGTTTTAAACTGAAGATTAGCTCAGTTTTTCTCATGTAACTGTCTAGTATGTAACTTTCACTCCTCATATATAGCTCTCAGATATTCTTTTTAAAGATAGAACATAAATAATTATGAAATCTATGCTATATAGAGGAAATCTGGCCTTTCTGTCAAGGTACACTTCGCAATTTTTTACTCATCTTTGTTTCCTCTACAACCATAACGAGACTTTTCATTTCACTGATACCAATCTGAGTATTTTGCTACAAAGTTATAGAGTTATAAATTGCAGTGCCATTAAAAATAGATGTCAATAAGCAACTGGCTTGCCCAAGTTTACATATGAAAATTAGGCATCTAAGTACGAGCTGAGTTGATCATGTAAGTAGTAAATCTGACCAGTTTCAGGAGTAGTCTTAGGAGCAGACAAATCTCTATCGCTTGGTGCCTCCTCCTGCCCATGGTGTACTGCAGGTGACTAGGTGGTATTCAGCCATCTAACTTTAGAGCCAAAGTTAAGGTGGACCTTAGAGGTTTTGTCATTGAATGTTATGCTAATGACTCAGTCATTAAATAATTAAACTTTAATTATTTTAAAGAGCCTTGTCTGCCTTACTGATCTGTGTTACCTCTGTAGGGAAAGAAGAGGTTGGTGTTGCCAGAGTTCTTCCCACCTTGCTCGTAGCCCCCCGATCCTACTGGGTCTTATCACCCTTTTCAAGAGAGCACCTGCTCTTTGTCATGTCTCAGCTTGTTTATGTATTCATGTTCTTAAAAAAAAAAAAAAAAAAAAAGATTTTCATTAGGATAACCACCACATATATTTGCATTTCATCAAAATTCTATATATTTCTGGACTTTTCGGACAGTGAGGAAAACTTACATATTTTAATTACTAGAGATGCACCATCACTAATAATTATTGTGGTCGAACATACAGAATGTTTAACATACTGTTAATGCGTTACTATAGTAATGTATAATAATGTAATGTATAGTAATTTGTTATATACAAATATATAGATATAATACTAGTTTCCTGAATTTTGACTAATATATTGACTTTATTTTCATGTCAAACAGTATAAAGCAATAATTTCATTAGTGTAATTATTATCTTAGCTGATGAGATTTGTTCTCATGAGCTGAAGAAAGTTGATAAAATTTGTGTTTTTTCTCAGGAAATTTATGTGCCAAAACAGCGTTGCTGAGTGATAGCAAAGGACTTCTTGCAGTCTGACTGTTTTGATAATCAGTTTAAGGCTAAAATATCTGATGAGTCAAATGGGAGTAAAGAAAGAGGAATTGATTTTCAGGAGAAGGAAGCAAAAATGATGTTATATATGAAGAGACTACATCCAAATAATATCATTTTTTAATGGATAGAATTAAACTTGCATTCACAAAGTAAGGATCATTAAGCTTAGGGAAGATATGATTTTCTGCTTTGTTGTAGAAATTTAATCATAGAAATTTAAACAATAATAAAGAAAATTGTTGTATTTTGAATAAATCAGATAGTGTCTAGCTTAATTGTGTTTACCTTTGTTTTGATGCTCAGAATAAAATAAAATTAATATAATTACATTTAAGATGACGGTAAAGATATACCAGATGTCATGCTAGATGCTGTTCTATTTATCACATTCACATCAATGGGAAGGGGAGTTCACCTCAGACTTTTCATCAGTGCTTGGGATCTGCCGAAGAAATGGAGGACTAATCTAGGCTGTCAGATGGAGGTCATCAATAAATTATTCTTCTGTATTCACTCTTCTCAAATATTACACTATCTAAGGGAAAATATCACAATATATCTTATGCCTCAATGTTTTTGACGAAAAGTGTTTTTGTTGGATTTTTAAATCATATACTTTTAGGATTTGAGAGAGGAATTTCAGGCCCTAAAAATATTAGAACAAATGTTCTATTACTGTGTTGCATCAAAATCAGCACAAAACAATGCTTGTAGATTCAGTGGAACCACTGCTTATTTTAGATTTTCTCTGGATTTTGTTCTATCACATCTCTTTTACTGACAATATATTAGCCATATAGAGGTCATTATATTCCTGCTGGAACAAATCTAAATATGTAGAAATTTCAAGAAGTTTTGTTTATAAATTTTATGTCTGTTTGTTTTATTTGGTTAATTTTTAAATTGTTTTCATTGCAATGTCAAATGTGAACTTTAACTTTTTTTTAAAATGACTTCTTTCTTACATCTCTGTCAAAGCAAGGCATATAAAAGATTGCTTGTAGCTTTCTCATGGTGAATCTGCAGTCATGCAATTAGTAGCTTTGTGTTTTGTGCTTTGGACTGGAAGTTATCTATAATCTTTTAAATCTTTAGATGTCACAGTCAGACAACATGAGTTTCTAAAATTAAGTTTCCCTGGTGCTTTCTCTGTTGAATAGTTAACTACACTGGGAGAATGGAGAGAGGGCTGGTTATTCAGCTTTTTTCTATTTGTGTCTCTCTAAATTATCTTACCACTAGCTCCTTAATGTTTTGGTAGATAAATAAAGCATTACATATGACACGGAAATCTATTAGACCTTGCATTCTGTAACACATTCTGTCTCCCTGCTGGTGTTAGAGTGACTATTTTCTTCGACCTTTGTGTATAAAACTACAAAAAGAAAAGATCAAAAAATCTGACTTGTGTACCTTTTAGAATTACTTCTGATCAATTAATTCAAGTTAGATTCCTTTTATGTAGCCAGTGAGATCCAATGTGATGTAATTTAAACTATTCTATATGAATTCCACCCTGTGGTTTTTTGTTTGCTTAATTTAGATTGTACTGAGAATTATAACTTATATTAGTCCTCAAGCAATTGCCTTAGTTTAGTATTAGTTTCAAAATCTCAGTGCTCACAGGACAGTTTTCTATTAAGACTTAAATAAATCATGCAGCTGAGAATGGCTATCTTCCCAATTATATCAAGCTTGTAAATAACATAGCAGGGCAGTAATAAAGTGTTTAAGCTTGTGGATTTTGATAAATAGAGCAACATTATTTTTTAGAGGAACAGCAAAAATCAATAATTGAACCAATGCAATTATCATTTTAGCTGATGAAATCTGTTTATTTTCTCAGGAAATTTGTGTAGCAGATGAAACTGTTCTTGCAGGAAATATTTTTTTTTTTTTAAGGGAAGCAATAGTTCTCCGTCTAATTCTCTGAGGTAAGGAAGTCCTCTTTTTACAAAAAAAAAAAAAAAAAAAAAAAAAGGAACAATTAGCGTTTTCATATAACTACAGTTTGCTAAGTTAAAAAAAAAAAGAAAGGTTTCTTCTTGCAGGCGATTGATAAAATCCTGCTGCAGCATACTGCATTCAAGGAGTTTGGAGAAATGCCAGAGGGTAAGATTGTTGTCCATCGCTTTCTTGTAATACTTCAATTCTTAGAATAACAAAAAGTGACTAAAGAATTATGTTGCAATGGATAGAATATGAAAATATGTGTATATATATGTGTGTGTATGTGTGTGTGTGTGTGTATTTATAAAGACTATTATTAATGGTTTCAGGGAAATGTCAGGGATATACATAAACCTATATACATATACATAGCACACTGGTTTCTCTAGCTCTATAAAACAGAAACACATACAGGTGTTTAACTGCATAATATCTTCTGCTTTGCAATCATTCACTCAGACACTTTTCTTTTTGATAAAGATGATACTGTTCTATTTAAACTGTGGCACTGATATCTGAAAAACTCTCACTTCACTTTAATAACACAGCTGGAAAGTTACTTTTGCTGAAATATGGTAACAGATCTCACGATAGGGTTGTTCCAGGGTTCCAGTCAAAGCTGATCAGGATTTACTTTCTGTAACCATGAAGTTACCCCAGAATTCGTTGGTGTCCACCCTTATAATGATCTTAGCAGACAGAAAATGTCTTAGAGAGAGAACGGAATAACATAGCCACTATTTTCCTAGTGCAGCTCAAGACCATGGAAATGTGTTTCAAAACTAGCAGAAAGGCTTCTCAGAACTCCCAGCTCAGAGCCCTCTCCTACAGACAGACATCTGTCTCCCTACTCTCTTTTTGTGGCACTGCAATGGGAAGAAAGGTTTTTTTATATAAGGTAATTAAAATTAAAATAAATTTAAAATTAAAATTATGTTAAAATGCTGGCTCTGTATATGAAGACAGCTGTAAAAATTTATATGCACCCCTTATTCTCAGAAAAAAAAAAATGTCAATACATTGCAATCTTTGTAAGGGATGAATTGGACTTTTTTTCGTAATTGCTATCTGTTTTTCCACATTTATAATAATTAGAAGTTAATAGTTTTGAAGGTGACACCAGAGGGCTTAAGCTCTATATTACTAGTCAGAGTACTTGTATTGAAGGAATGTATCCTGTATCATAATTCCTTCCCCAAGACTTTTTTTTTTTTTTTAATTTACTGACATACATAAAATGTATAAAGGATATAAGGAATATGGTAGTCTGGGTTCAACTTCTCTGTTCAAGGGAAGAGAGCAAAATATTAGTCTAAAAAATCATGTTGAGATTGTATTTGGTTTCTTTCTCTTCTTATTCTTTCTTCTACAAGATTTTTTTTTTCCAAGAGAAATAGTTTTCAACAAGAGTGGTGGAAGTGTTCCTCTCCTCAATATTGCCTCTGTATATATAGCGTGGGAGACAAACCGTTCTTCCAGGGGAGGGAAAGGGATAATTTTGAATGGTCATCAAGCAGATGACAGGACTGCAGCCAAAAACTTGAGAAATGTTCTTACTGCTATAACATTGTATTACACTATAGTTGTACTGTACACATAGCTTGACAATGTGATCACTACTCTCTCTTCTGAGATTTAGAAGAAGTTGGCAGGCATGATAATGAGAAATCCTCTGAGAAATCCTGTGTGACCATGAGAAATCCAAGCCAGTGGATCTGTTCCACGAATACCTGCACAGGAAAAATATGTGGAAGTATGCCTAATCTCTAGAGCCTGCTTGGGAATCTGTCCACAGTGTCTGAGGCAAATCTACCTGTCCCCAGGGTAGAAAACAGACAATATTAAAAGAGATATAACAGTTAAATTCAGAAGCCTTGTAAAATAGGCAGCAGCTGGTCAGATTTTGAGGAACTGAATTTCAGATTTTCCTGAAATTTGTTTAAATAAATAAATTAAAAAAAATCCTCTCTCTGTGAAAACACAATGACTGGATAACCCCATACCATGTTGTAAAAACAAATAGATTAGAGATAAGGAGGTTCACAGGCACTGTGACAAAACGAGGTAGACAGGCATCACTGTGGTTCCTGAGCAGCCCAGAAGTAAAGGGAGAGGGAACTGAATTGCAAGACTCCATCTATAACAAGACGCTCAGGAGTGTACTCTGCCCAACACCATGTCCCTTGTATTTATTCTGGACGGAGCTGTAGCAGCTGCTGTGTGCCAGTGGCCTTCACTGCAAATTGGGAGGGCTGCAGGAGTGAACAGATGGACAGTGCATGCACATTATGGTCTGGATACCTCCAAATCACGAAACATGAGCTGCACAGTCAATCTGTACTTGTGTACTGGCTGTTTGTCTGGGTTTTTTGGACATGGGCAGCTAGTCGGAGTTCCTGTTCCAACAGAGGAACATGGAATCCAAAAATCCCAAATAAATGATCTCATTCTCATATTATCTACCAAGACAAAAATATGAAGCTGGAGGATAAACACAGAAGGCAGTGTTATGAGCCTAACTAAAGCTCGACAAAGCCCCTTAGTTTCCTGGTAAATGCTACTGGATTGTTTATGAGGCAAATTAAATCCTTCTAGTTTCACTTAACACTACATGAAGAACTAAAGCTAAACTAACTCCTGCAGAGTTTCACTAAAGGGTAAAACAGAAAAAAAATTTTTTTTTAAAAAAAAAAGAAAAAAAAAGAAAGCTGCATGTATTGGGTGTTTGGGAATGTTGTAGAACCAGTGAGAGAAAGCAGACTTACATAAGCCCATAGAAGTCAATCACTAAGCACCATTGATGTTTTTATTCTGTCTGTAACTTTGTGGAAAGATAAATCTAGACTTCCTGGAAACCTGAGACTGCAAATACCCCAAAAGAATGTTAGGCAAGCATTTCCTGAAATAATATTTTGAGTCTGCTTGACTGTATTTATGCAACTTTTTAATAATGTTCAAAGTGTATTATATTAAATGATCTTACTAGAAATTATATTTAAAAATGTAAATGTTAATGAAACAGTTTTTAAACTAATCACAGCTTTTACAAAGGAAATCTAAGTTCAAAAGTAGCATTTATTCAGTTACAGAACAGAAGCAACTACCTAAGTATCCAAGCAAAACCATACGATGAAGATGTAGTAGCCACCCCTTGCTCTCCACATCACTACAAGCAAATCTGATCAGATCACCTGGACATCAATGTCTTGATGCTTGTGAGTACATGGGTATGAGTGCAAGCAAAGGATGCCGGCATGCTCATCACCTTCTTACACCTGTGCACTGAGCTTTACTACATTCTTGCTCCGTTGTTTCAATGTTATTTTCCACACTCTGAGCAACAAGGCATGCTACTCTCATGAAGTTCAGAGGCAGATAGGTAAGAGCCTAAATGCTATCTGATCCCCCAAAAGCCTAAATAGTTAGGCGCAGTCTGAATCATGACTAACATAAAGCATTGAGCTAATCCCAAAATAAGATGTTGTTGGTGTCAAATTTCAAAATGTAATATTATACTAAGAAAATATATATACTGAGAAACTGAGGAAATAACTGCAAGAGCTATAGAACTGGAATGATTACAGGAGTTTGACTCCAGTCATCTTAATCTAAAGATCAGAAAGATATATGAGGAAAAAAATTAGAAGTCTAGTCCCTGATCAAATAAATGCTTTTTGCTTTATTTTTAACTAGTACTGTAGACTCACCATAATCCAGAACACCTTCTTTCCAGGCAAGTCTCCTGTCAGTGTAACAAAACGTTCATTTGCCTCATGAACTCCAAGGCTGCTGTGGAAAAGTGCAGTAAGTGAGGATATGCTCTCCTTCACTACTATCATGATATGATTTTCAAATTGGCCATTCAAAAGAAGACAATATTACATATTACTCTCACATTATCATGTAAGATTGTACGTGGAGTGGAATGAGATCCTATAACAAAAGGTTTGTGCTATTTACCAGCTTCATCTGAATGGAACTGTGCACAGAATATGAGTGAAATTACTTGTTTTGTTTTCAGATCTGTTCTTCATTTCAGAATTGTAATCTAAATAACATGCTTTGTTAAAAGTATACAATATATTTTACCATAATCTTTGGAAAACTAGCTTTGTGAATATTAATGACAGAAAAGTAGCTGTTGTCTTTATGCACAGATAGCATGAAGCAATGGATGTCTCTTAGGAGGCAAAAATTTTTGCTTCAAGCCAGTGCCTAGAATTCTCTTTGCTGTGTCTCTGCTGTCCTGGAATCTTCCTACAGATGCCTTGTCCTTCACAGGTTATCTCAAAGGTGAAAACTGATTGGATTGAATTAAACCTCCAGCTCTATCCCAGAGCCCTACTTTCGCCATGGCAGCTACAAGGAAGCCCAAATTAAAAGGACAGGAGAAGGAACAATTAGAGGGATTTTACAAAACAAAACATGTCCTCCCTCTGCTCTCATTTTCAAAATTTTATATTCTATTAAGATAGAGCTCACTAAGAAGTTTCCTTCTGTCTTTTTAACATGCCGCAATTCATCACCTCTTTAGCTCTGTGAATGCAACTCTTCCTAGTGCTGCATTGTTAACTAGACTATTGAAATCATTAAGGTATTTCAATAGCCCATTTTTTCATTCTTCAATAATTACAGTTTACTTCTTGTTGTTTGAGTTTTACTGAATGAAATAAATAAAAAAAATTTGATGATCTAGTCACATAATTGCAGCTAATAATAAATAAATAATAAAACAATAATAAAAAAATCTTATTTCCAATTCTTAAAAAAATCACTCAATTTTATGGATAAGAATCTGGCTCATAACATATATAATTTTATATTTTGCTCAAAGAAAAGCTGAAGATAATCAGGGAAGAGTACTAGTATTATTGAGCTGAATTATTAAATAATGGTATAAAATTAGAAATAAGTAGTACATTATGGAAGCTCTTAGCAACACTTTGTAAATTGTCCATTAAATAAAGATATTGTGATGAAGAACTGTAATAATAAATGAGACCTCCACAGGAATCTCAAGTGAGTCTTTTAATATCAGTGTTATAAAGAAATAGTAATCAAATTCTTGATGATGAGACACTTAAAGTGCTACCTAGTTTTAACAAATTAATTCTAAACATTTAATTTTAATTGAAGTGAAACCAGATGCTTTTATTTAAGAGGATACATTAGCAATATAGTAAATTATTACATTCTGGCTTAATGAGTTACATTGTTTTATTAGGTGACGTGTCCTTTACTTGAGAAACTTTTAAAAATATACCTAATCATGGTCCTGACCAAATATATCATTCTTAGGAATACTTACTCTGAAGTTGAAATCATAGTGAAGAAATATTTCTGGTCATAAAGACTATAACAACTGTTTTTCACCACTCCTACCCCCTCCCCATAAGCTCAAAACTATCCACTGGTTCTCCAGTGGATAAAATAAAGAAAAGAACAAAACAAAGATTAGGAGAAGATTGTTAGAAATTTTTTTTTTACTAAGTATTATTTAAAACCCAAAAGCATTAAATCAATTAGGCCTGGGAGGTGAAATAACTGTATAAATGTGTATATATGTATATAAAAAGAGACTTAATCTGATAAATAAGGGTATATCTATAACGTGAATTCCATAGCTACGAATTAATTTTTATTCTGTTAATGTACCAATAGATGTGTCTATTTTTATTGTGTTTGTACTTTAGCAATTTTGATTTCTCAGCTAGAGAGCAGTGTGGTTGATAGCAGTAATTCTCAAAAGGTTCATTATGTTCATTTTTGTTGACTCCTGTAGACATTTAAACTTAGGTATAGTTTTATACTGATAGTTTTATTTACATTGAGTAGAATTTCAATCTGTCTGTTGTCCTAAAGGCATGAATAAATCTACCAAGGAATGGGTGATCAATAAAGCCAAAGAATCTAGCCCATCATTGCTTTTATTTGTTAGGATCTATTACTGCCAATGTATAGTACGTTCTCTCCTCAAATTCCTAAATATTTTATATGCATTATTTATGACATTTAATATAAAGAGATGGTTCATCTTTGAATATTTAAAACCGAATGGTTTTATGAACTCAATGTTTATTGAAAGTGCTATCAGGCCAACGACAACTGGAATATTTACATCATGAATATTGAATTCACTTGTCCAAATTATCAGGCATTTGTGAACCAAGAATTATATGAACTAGTTCCACATAGGGAGCGCTGTACCTTTAAATAGATTTTACCTTTAAATAGATTTGCTAGCAATAAAATGTATTATCCATAGATGTGTATCTCCCTCCAAGCTTAATTTCCTTAGGACCCCCCCAAAATATCTTTAGATTTCAAGCTATAGATATACTATTAAGTTTAGTTTAAAGAAAATAGTTTAACAGCTTTTAAAATAGCAAGAGTTTAAAAAAGTCAGACCTCCCTAGGTCTAAAAAACACAGATATGTGTTAGACCATTGCCGAGTAGATTAAGTTTCTTAGGCAGGAACTGGTACTCAGATTGAATAAATATAATAAGTCAAATATGTAAACTAGTGACCTTATGTTCCTCAGAGGTTCTACTTAAACTGTGAAGAAAATCCATTCTGTAGTAATTGTTTTCAGCTCATGGGCCTGGGTTTCTATCCCAGAGCGGGCACAGTCCTTATAAGAACTCTTCTCTCCCCAGATGACATCCTTGCTAGTCCTCAGCAGAAGCATACAGGAAACAATTCATATACCTTATCCTAAGATGCCTCTGTTACAGCACAGCCACCATAGAGTTATTATCAATTGCTTAAGATGTGAACCAACCCACCAATTTACATATTTCCTATGACTGACTACAGAGGTCACATAGTGTGGATAAATATACTTTGATCTTAGGTGTCTAAGGTCTAAACTCAGATGGCATGAATCTTGCTCTTCAAAACTCCCTCCCTCTGCCCTTAAAAAATTCGTTTCAACTTAAACAAAGGGACTTGCACTATTTTCAAGGTTGCAAATAACATGAACCATGATGTTGTATCTTTTTATTTATATTTTACTTTCTTTTTGCTGTGAATACATTCAGATCCCATCAAGTGGGTTCTGTTTAAATTTACTTCACAGAGGAGAAAATTACCTTCTGTTATTTAGTGAGAAAAATTTTCTTCCTCTAACAGCATGGTACATTTTGTTGTTCAGGAGGCAGCATTTTCTGTCTCAACTTTGCTTTAGTTTATAAATTTCTGAGGTGTCTTGAAACACACACGATGAATATGTAATATTTCACTGTTATGAAAGGATTGCTTAACAAACAGAAAGAACAAAAACTAGATAGAATCAGAAAAAGAGTGAAAAGAACATTCAAGTTACTGGGGAGGAATTTTGATGATATTCTTGTCATCTATGGCTCTGTTCTTTTTTGAATGATAAAAATGTGTGAAGTGCCTTCTGCTTCTGTGGCAAAAGTTTCTCCCTTGTTTTGTTTTGTTTTGTTTTGTTTCTTTCTTTCTTTTTTTTTTTTTTTTTTTTTTTTTTTTTAGTTGGGTGGTTGTTTTGATTTTTTTATTTTTTATTCTGAAAATTTAAAACCAATCTGTTCCTTTAAATACAAGTTTTTCTCCTCACTTACCAGAGTAGTTCCTTCTCACTTCTCATTTAATAGTATTTTATATACAGCTATTCATACTACTCCTCTAGTGTTTCCTCCCATTTATGATTAATAGGAAGCAGATAAATGCACTTATCTAAATAAAAGTAAATAATGTGATGTATCAGTGAGAAGTCTGGCCTAGAGACATTTGTTTTTCCTGGAAGAAAAATGCAATTTATGCTTAAAATTAGGAGCTGTTTGTATATTAGCATATTTCATATACTCTCCCCAAAGATGAAATTAAGAAATGAGTAACATCAAACAAAAAGATGACAAACAAAAATGTTGAGCTCTAGTTGAGATCTTGGTTATTTATGTCATGATAATCCTCTACTCATAGTGCAATTATTACTCATACCCCACTGCGCTATACCAGTTACAAACTTATAACAAATCGTCTGGCAAATATTTACTACTGCCTCAAAAACTTGGAGACAAACATTTCATGAAGTAGTGAATGTTCTAGAAGATGTGTCCAGTCATATTTAAACAAATGGATAGATAAATTAATAAATACAGTATAATAAGAGGTATATATATTATCACCTCTATAATGTAGTATGAACATAATAATCACAGAATCACAGATGGTTGAGGTTGGAAGGGACCTCTGGAGACCATCTAGTCCAACCTCCCTGCTTAGCAGGGTCACCTACAGCATGGTAGACAGGATCACATCCAGGCAGGCCTTGAATAGTTCCAGAGAAGGAGACTCCACAACCTCTCTGGGCAACCTGGCCCAGTGCTCCGTCACTCTTACAGGGAAGAAATTCACCCTCATGTCCAGGCGGAACTTCCTGCGCTTCAATTTCTGCCCATTGCCTCTTGTCCTGTCACATGGGACAACTGAAAAGAGTTTGTCCTCGTCCCCTTGACACCCTCCCTTCAGGTACTTGTACACATTGATCAGATCCCCCCTCAGTCTTCTCTTCCCCAGGCTGAAGAGGCCCAGCTCTCGCTGCCGTTCCTCATAAGAGGAATAAGAATCATTCCAAGTCTCTTTGACTCCAGAGGCATCTGTTAGATAATAGAAAGCGGTCTCAATCAGATGAAAGTCTTTCTGCTTACTTGGCTCTTTAAATCATCCTTTTCCTTCCCTGCAAGAAGTCCCTGTGGATTCCTATTCTGGAGCTAAATTTGGTAATCAGCAGTGAGCTGTGCTGGTGGAGAGATTTCAGGTTAATTAAAAATGCTAAATATGAGAGAAGCTAAAACTTCTTCAAGTGGCAGCACCAGGATCCTACAACAGGCGCTCCCACGTTTAGGCCATCTGACCCAATAATAGAGAGGAAGAGTAGGTGTCTGTGAAGCTATTCATCTTTTTTGCACTCACCTGCTCTCAGAGTACTCCTTATTCCAGGTTTCATGGATCGTAACAACTACAGTCAGAAAATCTAGACAATTCTGAAACAAATAGACAAACAAGGTATTATCCATCGTAGAAATTAATTTAATTCTAAATAGTTAGAAAATATCCGTCATTGTAATTTTCCTACATTTTAAATTCATGAAAGACATTTCATCAATGAATAAAATGAAAACTTAATATCTGGCATTAATGATGCTTCATATCTCATCACTGAGAAATGCAATTTAACTTCTTAAAATATAATTATATAGTGTTAATGAAGGAAGAAAATAGCATAATTGTTTTCTTCTTGATTAACATAATAAACTCTAAGTAATGGAATGATGTTACAATCCTTTGATCTTTTGACTAGCCTGCCTCTTATCATTGGTATTATCAGAAGCAATGAGAAAATACTTCTAGATTTATGAAGTAGTATCAGTAGAACATAAAATATTTTATTATGCAGCCAGATATTTTTAAAGGTATTATAGAATCTTTAAAAAAATCAAATAAATTCACAATTAATTTACCAAAATACACGCCATTTCAATTTTTTTGAGATATAAACCATGTTAACCAAATGGAAGGTAAATCTCTTCTTCTGTATGTGTTCTACTATCTAAATAGAAATTCTGATCGTTTACAAAAGGCATGAAGTCTACTACACCTTCTAATACAATAATTTGGGAAAATGCAAAGAGGAGTTATCAATGTAGTCATTTAGTCAAGGCAGGCCCTCATATTCACTATAGAGAATGATTTCTTCCTTTGTTTTTGTTGGGAACCCTTTTCAAGAGTAACACAGAGAAATATTTTCAGAATGTGAAGAACCTCATGTCAGGAGCAATCACAACATCTTGTCCAAAGAACAACTGAAACCACAAAAGACCTCTGGGTACATCAAAGACAAACAGAAGGACAAGTGAGAAAGTCAGATATCACCATGAATGCACACATTTTAACATATTCTGATCCTGATATATCTGTACAGCTTCTGACATCACATAACACTTGCTTGTTGGGGGATAGCCTCAAGGTAGGAAGTTTATAGCTAATAAATAATTTAGTGATATTCAAACATGGAAGACACTTTAATGGTGAGATACTAACTTATAAACAAACTACATGTACAATTTTCAGTAGTATATCCTGCATCTAACTGTCCATGTGTTTGATGAACTAAAATAGACACGAATGCTTTTTAGAGCTTATTTTTGTAGCCATTAAATATTTCCATGAGCAAAGTCTCAGGTCCTTCTGTATTTTTATAAGTTCTCTTTCTTCTTTGGTATCATAGTCTAAGGGGAAAGCAGATCAACATGTATTTGGAGAAGAAACTGAGAAATAGTTAATAATTTTTATGATATTTCCTTTTGAAGAAGATTAGCAGCAGAAAAAAAAATCATTATTGCTTGTTCTTTTCCCTTCTCTTTCCTTCTTTTCCTTCCCATTTTGCTTTCACTATCTCTTCCTTTCCTTTAACTCTTTCTTTCCTTCCTTCTTCTTTTCCTTCTTCTCTTCTCTCTTCTCTTCCCACACCTGCCCCATCTCTGTTTGTTTTACCTAGATCCTCATTTAATATCCTTAGGATATGTACAGTATTGAGAAGGCATCTCCATAATTTCTCCTCAATCTTCTCTGAAGATTGTAATCCTATTAAATATTTGGTCAACTGTTTCACTTCTTTTTCTTCTGATTCATTTTTATTCTTTTGTTCCATTTCATCAGTCTCATTGTTCCCTTTCTCTCTCTTTATGCCCCATTCTTATGTGTTTTCAGTCATGACTTAGGGGACTTTAAGCTCTCCTTCCCCCTGTTGATTAGCTGGTTCCACCACGCAGAGTCGGTACCGTGGAATACATTTCTTTCTTGGCACTCTCAACCTTTGGGTACTTTACAAATAAATTTTGGCCTACACTTGGAAGCTTTGTAAGAGAGTCTGAAGGGACCTATTTGACACAGTATGAATCTCTGATGAGCAGCTCACTGACTAATCCTTAAACATTTGTCCTTTCTAAAGTGAAGGCATCCTTCAGCATTTCTTCTGTTCACGTGAAGCAAGCACTGCTGATTTTGCAACCATTGCTTTCTTTTAACAATTTCACTGACTTGCCCTGATGTTGTTTCTAATGCAACCTATAGTCGGCTTCAGTGTGTTTGACCAGAGCACACACGATGTAGTATATTTGAGAAACTGTAACTTAAAAACAACAGGTGACATTAAAAAAAAAAAAAAAAAAAAAAAAGAAATAAGCCCCAGAAAAGTGTCAACCCCCTGCCCCTTTAATAAATGTAATGTCTAAGCCTCTAGAGTTTTCACTGGTAATAATTCTTTTCATTTATGATAAGTATGACATCAAAAAGAAAGAAAAACATAGGTAGTACAATAACTGCTACCATAACAATATTTAAATTAAACTTGATCACCCATTAAAAAGTATGCATTTATTCTTTTTTAGACTCTACAGCTTAACCTTAATCTCAAAGAATTTTAGAAATGGCAAAGAAAAGCCTGTTCTTCAATATTATATCACATAATAATAGGGTCAGAGTGGTCACATAGCAATTACTGACTCAAATCATTTAGGGATTGAGCATGAAAAAGAGTTAATACAGCACGTCGACAAAAAGTTAAATTGCGGTATTATAAAGGATTCTATTTTTTCTTTGTTCATTTATAAACAACTCTGGGAAAAGCAATCACACACGAAGGCTTATTACCACATTAACACAGAGTAAGAATATGAAATAAGCCTATATTGCTTCATATTGGCTTTTATGCAGCCGTCTTTGGTATCTGCAAGTTTATTCTGGTCCTCTAGTTAATGGAAAGAGAACAACTCCACTTGCTTCTCCATCCATGTTTGTCCTGGTCTTCCCTATGATTCCTGTGGTATCCTTCTTAGAGTCTTCACTAGTTATCGGACGAATAAAACCTCATGGTCCAATGACCCTGAAAATCTCCAAGGCACACAAGGTGTCTGAGAAAAATCTTTCTTGTGATCTGCTTTATATTTAATCTAATTTAATGTTTCACTCTTCAGGGACCCATAATAGCCAAAGCAAACATGTTCAGACTTTGCATAGTGTTCCAAAACCAACCGGTGTTTTTTGAAGATTTCCGTTTAACAGTTTTTGTTTAAAATGCCTTCTGTCCCCTCAGAAAGGGATATTCATCTCCTTTTGGGTACTGGAATATAACTGATTCATATGACAGAGAAAGAGACATGCCTGAAATATCACCTCCTTCTCAGATTTAAATAGGAACCTCCAGTCATCAGATAGATGCAAATATGAAACAAGCATAACAGCTCTAAGAGCTCTTAGATTAAAAGATTCACATGGATTAGTTTCATGCAAATGGAATTTATCTTAAATTTTGATGACCAGGTCTTCAATTACCTTGCATGTTTTATAAACTGCTTTCTAAACTATTTTTCTAAATAAATTTATTGTCACACTGCATATGAAATAAAACAGTTTGGGGTAAACAAATTAACATAAAGTTTTTGTTTAACTTGAAATGACTATCTTTTTTTTTTTTTATGTTCTCTGAAGAAATGTAAAAGTTAAATAAATTTTGCTTGTATACTCACAGGGAAGATATGGAAAAGCAAATAAAAGATACACTCTGCAGAGAAGCTGCATGTGCTAGTTTTCTAAAGTATGGCTTCATCATTGATCTGGATAACTGCAGTGCTAGCAAAGAAAGATATATTCTCTGCATCCAGATTTAACATCTGCAGCATGTTATTGCCTCCGTCTCTCAGTAATCCGGATTAGGGATATACTGAGACATGCCGGAGCTTCAGATAAGAACAAAAATCAGACGATAGATTGTTGAACTGTTGATAATCAATGTTGCCTTGTAAGTCATTTGCTGTCAGCAAGGGAGTCATTTTTTTCATGTTAAGGAATATGATAAAATGAAAATATATACAACAGAAAAGACAGTATTTTTTTGTGAAGAAAATGCATCGTGGTCTGTTTGAGAGAGAACATATTATGCTCTAAAATTATTTCCCACTAATGAGATTAACTATATATTGTCTATCAAAAAGATTTAATGATATTTAGGCAAAATAGGAATATCTCAAATGAATGGCATTTGAATGATGAAGCAAGCTAATGAACAAATTGTTCCAAATCCTTTAGGTCCAAAGCAATTTTATTAACACAGTAAAACAAAATTAGCTCCATATAACATACACATTTAGAAGTGAGCTGTTGATGAATACCTAATCATGTAATGCTTCTTTCCAACACAAAAAAGGGACATGATTTCATTGAATTTTATACAGATTTTTGAATATATGGTCAGGCTTTTTCTTAATGTTTGCTTGAAAGACAAGTATCTTGTGATAGTGTTCATGCTGTAGATAGTTATTTCTCCTTAACACTTGATTTTGTATAGAAATAACCCAACTATTCTATTTGACAAAACTTGAAGTTTCTTGAAATTTAAAGCTGGAATATAATTATAGTTTAAGGATCTATATTGATGTCATACTGTAAAGTGAATTCACTAAAATAGTATTTCATAGGAATTTTACTATATGTTAACATTAAAAAAAAAAAAAAAAAAAAAAAAAAAAAAAAAAAAAAGTCTGTGTTCCAGAATATTTCACGTATAGAGGAGAAAAAATAAAGGAAATCTGTCTTCATAAAAGACTTCTAATTTTATCATAAAAATCATATGATTAAGGATAAGATTAGATGTATTTGAAATCTAGGGAGAACATGAAATAACTTATCTACTAACTTGTGTATTAGTACTTAATACAAATTAATGGAAAAGTTAATTCATGCTCCAACCCATCCAAGCAGTCAGGCTCCTAGCCTTCTGAATTTGATTTGACATGAATTGTTACTGGGACAAAGTGCTTACTGACTTTTAATTAGGAATAATTTTCCTACCACTTCTATCTTTGTAATTTTATCTTGCTTCAAAAGGACACAGATAGCAGTTCTTTGCCATCTCTTTTTGGCAAGCTTTATCATATTTGAAGACCTTATCAAGTCTCTCCTCAGCCTTCTTTTCTTAAACTAAATGATACCAACTCTTCATATGTTTCTGAGCAGATCCTGCTTCATAGCCTTTAATCACATTTGCTGAACTACTTCACAGTCTTTTTTATTTGATTCGTGTGGAAGTGTTATTCCAAAAATTAGATTGTTACTTTACTTTAGCTTTTTCTGGAGCAGAATACAAGATTACTTAGAATGTTTTAAATGTGACACGGCTATTCCTAAGCAGCATTTTTTTTTTCATAAGAATCAAATTAGAAAAGCCTGTTGTTCTCTACCTGTCTATATAATTATAATTATTGTTAACACTATTATTTGCTAACTCCTTCCAATAAATTATTGGATAGTGAGTAACTTTCTTTTTTCTTTTTTTCTTTTTTTTTTTTTTTTTGGCAAAATATTGATGTAGTTTAAAATCCTTGTTAGCAACTATTTGATTCTGTCTATCTGAATTTTTCTCATGGAATCAAAAGACAAGTTCTTTTTTTCTAAAGAGAACATGGAAATAATTCTTTTTATTTCCTAGACTCCCCATTGACGTAATTTTGCATCTTACTGCCTTCAACATATTAATTTATTCTGGCAGAGAATTCAGACAATTATCTAGATTTGCTTATATTCCTTTGAGTACAGACTAATGATGACATATTTTATTTATAATATACACATTATAAATATTAAATATAAAATTTAAAGAAAATACCCTTTCACTTTCTCATTATTAGCCCCAGGCTGATCATAGGTCTTTGTAAAATGTCTACTGGCATGACTCTCAACAGCACAAGTCTTTCAAATACATGAATCTATTACAGGAGTAATTGTAAAGTAAATAATACAAGTAAGATAATAGGAGATTTATGTAGAACAACCTTTTCTTTTTTTTAACTACTAACTACTATTTGAAAAATGAATTGCTCTCTGGGTAATGTTTGTCCATCCACAATAGCTGCATGAATACTTATAGCTAAAATAATAACAAAGTCATTTTTCCATTGAGGGGCAGGTGCAATCATAAAAAGCAACGCTAGACCTGAAGGAACCAAGACATGAAAAGTTACTATTGTTACCCATCACTTTTTTTCAGTAAAGACTCAAGGTACTAAGTCAGAATGAGGAAGTGATTCAATATGAACAATTCTGGTGTATTTTGCATAAGATGGTATAAAATACATTCAGACACTTTTTTAATAAACATTTTTTAGCTGTATATGTGATTGCAAAGCTGCATAGTATAACTTAATAAATAGAAATACCGGAGCAGGTTTAATTCAGAACAGCTAACATCTTTATTTTTGAAACAAAATCTCCAGGCTGCTGTTACTGTAACTCTGTTGAAAACAGGACAGGAGAATTTTCATATTCATCTTAATACCTTTCTGGTTTTGGCAGACAGTGAAGCACAGAACAAGGAGATTGTCTGAGGTGCTGGATCGTTTCAAACAAACAAACATTAACAACATCATCTTTAAGCACTTATTTATACTTGAATGAGGGACTGCTGCCAATCACAAACAGTAAATACAATTCTGACAGTACTGATAGGAAATAATTTATAATATTTTTCCCCAGAATGAGAAGGAAGTTTAATCAAAAGTTATTACATTTCTTCTATCTCAGTGGCTCATTTGTTGTTACAGAGACACATATTTTTAACTTTTTTGTTGCTGGTTAGACTCAATGCAGTACATTCATTTCGTCATATCTAACAGTACTGTTACACAAGCACAATAAAAAAGTGACATCTTCGAGTTAAGGAACATAAATTCAGTTAAGAACCCTATGTTGTTTCAAATCTTTCCTAATAATTTTCTTCAAAGCCAACTGACTTAAATAAGGTGTTAGTTTATGATACAAAGGTCCTCTTGCATGGATACAATATTATATCTGTCACTGAAAGAATTTGTGTCTGCAAACAGAGCAAAACAATCCAAGAAAGTGGTTGCTATATTTAGCAATGTGAGGATTCCAGTTCCTGTTTTCAGGACAGAAAAAAATAAGTAATTTGCATTATGAAGTGAAATATTTAGTAACACTAGTACACTGAAGGGCAAGACAGAAGGAAAAAATCACTATTTCAGTCTGGATGAGCACAAGATGAGCATTTTTCTTCCACAGATTTCTGAAAGAAAAAAATATTCAGCATAAATCTTGATGTAGATGGTGCAAGTAGTAGTTTTGATTTACATGCTATTTAACATGTGTTAGCACACATTACCTAATAAATGCTTATTTGTTGTAGCTGAAAATCTGGTTCTGGAAGAAGCTTTCTAATCATTAATTATGGCCCTACTGCTGTACCCTGGGCCAGATAAATTGTTTTTCTTTGTCCCACAAAACTCCATAAAATTACTGTTTAGAAACTTTAAAATAAATAAAAAAAAAAAAAAAAAAAAAAAAACATGCTATTGCTTTGGGGTCTCCATGCTAAAAATAGTAGGCAAACAAGCCAAGTTAATATGTTAACCGAACATTCTCCGAGTTGACTCACTCTATGACTAAGAGAAGTACCTTGCCACTATTTGCACTAGGAACTGTTCAGTCCACTTAACTTCCTTAGAAGTATAGTAATAATTTATTGGCACCTGTAAGACATTGATACGTTGTTCACATTATGAAACTTTTTCAGTTTTATGTAAGTTTTAAATGCTGTAGGATTTTTCTTTTTGTTTGTTAATCCTCACACAGCAATATTATAAACCATTGAAAAAAATTAGTTTTAATCAGAATTATAACTTTCCTTAAAAGGCTATTATTTAACTCATTATTTTCAAATTTCACTTTTAGAATGAACACATTTCAAGCTTTTTTTTTTTTTTTTTTTTTTTTTTTTATGCTTAGGGAATTGACTCTGAGAGGGGAGAGCTGTAATATGTCATACTTCATTGATTATATAGAAAAGTGATATCTTAAAGTAAAGCAATACTTGAAAATGTAGTCTGGGAGTACATTTTTGCTTAGTTTTGTATTAATGATGTAATCTTTCAATGAATGACAGGCAAAATAGACTCTGTACGTGTTTGTCGTTTACCATGATATTTCTTGTTTCACAAAGAAAACTATGAAGCATCAAATTGCCCCGAATGGATTAAAACAAATGAATAAATAAACAAAGAAAAAGACTACATGTACAAATTAATAGAGTTTTATATCTGGAAACATAGCATAGATACAATACTATAGAGTATTACTCTATATATCAGTGTCCAGTAGAACCTACTCTAGGAAGTATACACAAACATGTTCATAGAGAAGAAACACCTTGTTGTAGATACCATTTTCTAATCAGAATTAGTCTGATCTTCACCCCAGAACAGGCAAATACCAAAGACGACCTTCTACTGTCATGGAATACCAAAACCCTCCGGTGACAATAACATTTTAAACCCATTGCAATTACAGGCAACAAATCAGTGAATAGTTTGGCAGCTTGACTCCACCTTTTATTTGACAGTCCCCAATTTTCTACAGTTTTTGTACTGAAATCTTCCCAGCTTCTCTATATCACATAAATGTATACATATATGTACTTACATAACACAAATATATGTATATATAAGCAAAAGGGTGTGCATACACATATAACATGCACATATATATCTGCAGTTATATTTTCTCTCCAAATAAGGGGCTACTTCTAGCATAGCTCTCCTCTGTAGAAAATTTATTTATTAACTCTGCTGTTTTACCTTTTAATACGACTTCATCTGGGAAGCAAATTATTTACTTGGCCTATCTTGTTAAAACTGCTCTGCTTTTAATACAACTCCGCTATGGCCCTCACAGTGTGACTAAGGGGGAGCCTCAAGTGAAGCAGCAAAGTGTCTAGGCAGTAAATTTTAAAAGCAAAATGTTTAAGCTTTGAGCTTCACAAGAAGCAGAAGCTGGCAAACGGACAATCCTACTGAAAGACAGATTTTCTTCTTCCAGAAAATACTCTGGAAGATTTTTCTTTTTTTTTTTTTTTTTTTTAACTGGAGGTGTTTTAATCTTGTTGTGTAATAGGTACTCTTCTCTCAGCCTCTGATCTGCAGATGACACACGCAGAGCAAATTTTTCATTACTTCATTTATTTATTATGAGCGATAACAGATTGACTCAACCTAACAGGATAAAAGCCTTTGTTTCAACTGCTTTATGCCGGAGTACCTCACTATCACTGGAGAATAGGCTAATACATATTTTTATTCCCTAATTTATATCATTATACACTGTTTTTTTTCTTTTTAATATATTAAAATGAAATTGTAAATATCAGTCCCCTGAAGAAATCAGGGGAACAGAATGGATTTTTTTTTCTGGTATTGTAAATTTTGGTACAATTCACTTTACTGTAAAACAAATCATCCATGATTGCTAATAGTGTAGGGATAATGTCCATGGTGGGAATGCTCATAAATGGATAACGTTTGTGATTTTACCTGCTGTGAATAGACTGACAAATAGAAAACAGTTGTGAATATATTGAGGTAAAAGTAGGGAAGAAGAAAATGTTCAATATTTTTTGATAAATCTTGGATGTGGAGTGTGTGTCATTTACAAGGTTAAGCAAGAGTTGTAAAAGGAGGCTGATGATACAACTTACCTAAATTATTTTTGAATTTAAATAAAATTGTTAGTATTAGTAGACAGTTAGCTGAGCATTTTGCTTATATTAAGTCAGAATTCATGATGTCCATAGTAAATAGTGACAGCCTTGTAATGTATAATCATTATGCTGTCTTTTTTTCCTGTATGTGTGAAGCCCATCTATTATATTCTCATCAAAATATTTTTCCTCTAGAATACTTGAGGAGTTATAGGGTCAGGTGACTTACAGATGTTTTTTGGAAGAACTGGGAATAAAATCAGGCATTATATGTTATATGATCTTGGCTTTCCTTTAAAGCACTGTATTGGCTAAAGGGAATTTTTGTAAATTCAGCAATAGAATAACTGGAGAATATGCATTATATAAAAGAGACAGAGAACTTCACTTGCCCCTATCAGAGGCGAGGAATATTTGGAGAGGTCCAAAGATGGAGTAGACCATATAACACACTGGGTTGTACTATAGCTGTAATTAGTTTAAGTAAAATTATATTATAGGTTTTGTATTTCTTCCTAAATAAACTCTGATCTTACAATAATACAAACCTTAATAGGCACAGGCTAGAACAGCCCCCTGATCCAATACATTAAATTGTATGATTTATCATCAGAAAGCTTTTTTCTGGAAGAAAAATGCCTCTCTGTTAAGCTGCACTCAGGAACTTAATTTAAAGAGAGACAATGATGTACCATTTAGGGCACAACTGTAAAAAGAAATTAAATAATTTTGAACTACTGAACAAAGTAGAAATGCTGACTGAGCACCTGATTTAAGAAAGAGTATTGTTATAAATTTCACAAGAAACTAAGTTCGGGCATTCCTTCCTCTTTTGCACTCCATGTCAACAATTCTGACTAATATTTCTCCCAGAGAAAGCATCTCACTAAACTGACACTGCACATTTCCTCCACGCAACCCAGCTGTGGACCATCCTGCTGCCTCTGCAATTCCCTTGGTCTGTGTTGGGGCCCTTGTGAGACGGACGAGTTCTCCAAGCACTTTGGGAAGGAACAGTCTGACTTTCCAGATAGCCTGGAATTGAACAAATGTTAACGTAAGAATAATAGTATGAAGATTACTTTAGCTATAACGCAGTGCTTGTCTCAGTGATTCTTTTGCTAAATACAATTCTGCACAGGGACAAGCTTATTCTTAAGGCTTATCATAGCTATGGGACCTCCACACAGGTTAAAAACTCTTCCCCTGGGCTTCGTGTTATACTTGATGTTTAATCAAGATATTGTTGTCGTCGCCTTTTTTTTTTTTTTTTTTTTACTTTTCCCAGGTAAGTTAGAAAATGGTAAGGGTGGGATTCATACGGTCTAACTTTCTAAAGGTCAATTTCTTTCTAGAAATCTGCATCCAGATCTAAGCAATGAAATGGGAGAATATTGGTGGTTACAGGTAAACTAGTTATCTAAAATCCTGTTATAGATAATGAAGTGCTAAGTGTCTATTCAGCTGCACGTACATAAGAGGTTGTTGAGTACCATGCAGGAGCCAGTTCTTTTCAGACCTCAGTAAGAGACAACGGCCACTTGAATCTTTAAATATGGTAGGAGGTTTCATCAGAATATCCGAAGACAGGATTTTAATAAACAATTAGCAATTAAATCCTTATATCCTTTCTGATGCTGGGAACCCCAGCCTAATACAGTGTGGGACAGATCACTCAGTCAGGGCATGGCACACTGAGTCAATCCTGCCCCTGGTGAGGATCACTGGTATTTTGGTCTTTAGAATTCTTACAGGTTTTTCTTAGAACAAATTCCTACTGTAAAGCAAAAAGATATTCATATGAGAACACACTGCTTCACTCTTCGGTAAAGATGGGGACAAACCACTGGCATAATTTCTGGTACCAAGTGGGAGCTGCCGCCAGACTCCTATGTTATGGTTAGCTGGCTAAGTTTATCTTGTGGTCAAGAGATATGTGCAGCACAGCACAGGCCCGTCCCCACTCAGGGAGAAGGGAGACTGTGATGTGAGTCACCAACACCTCGATGTACAACAGTCTTCCTATTCGGATCACTACAGGGGTAATACATTTTGACAGGATCAAGTACATCCCCCTTGAACAACAGTTGTTATTCCACAAGACCACAATTTTTTTTTATAGTTCCTGCATCATATCCTTCTATCCTGAATATTCTGGAGCATCTTAGATGGCATTTGATGCCTCTGAAGTACTTCAATGTTTAGTACCTAAACTGAGTCCCTGAACCGAGATCCTCAGCAATGTGATAGGTGAAATACACAGATCTGTTCAGCTCCTGCTGAAATAGACCCAAGGTATCAAGTCAGCTGCTTATTCATGGACTTCTAGTGTTCTTCAGAGTGCCCTAGGTTTCACCTCTGCAGCACTGGCAGACCTGTCACAGGAACTGTAAGTCCTCCCCCTACACCTGGAGACTCATAAGCATATGCTAGGGCAATATCTCACATTGCACCAAACATCCAGATTGAGTAAAGTCGTTAAGTCTGACATAGTTTCAGTATCTTCAGAAGCTGATTCATGTGTCTTATGTCGTATGCTTGCTTTAGGACTAGATAGATCACCTTCCAACAGGATTTAACTGTTTCTGTTTACTATAAAGGGAGAAAAGACTAAAGAGACTATAAAGACAGGGAGATGAGACTCAGGCACCTAACTTCTCCATGTCTGCACTAAGGAGAGGATGAATCCAAAGATCTACTTTCCTTTTTTTTGTGTTAGGCCTAGAATAATATACTTAAATAATACATTAATAATGTATTAATCTCAGATATTAAGCACTGAAAAAACAACCAACCAAAACCAAACTAAACCAACCAACCAATCAAACAAAACCTCTTTATATTGATTATTTAGATAAGGTTTTAAGAAGGAAAACAATTAATATCAAAAACATCTGTGTCTCTGTTGGTGATCTGGAGAAATGGGGAAGCAGTAGATATGTACTGTATAGACTGGAAAAAGAAAACTTTCATTCAGTAATTTCCAGAGTTTTTTTTTTTTTTTTTTTTTTTTTTTTTTTTTTTTTTTTTTGAATTTTAAAGTTTTCTTTTAATGTCTTAATGGAATACAAAATCACTAAAGGAGATCACTTCCAAAAGAATAAATTTTCGGTTTTCAAAAGGTAAGTATTTCTTACTGAAAATGCCACCGCAGAGTTCCTGATCGATTCTTACGATGCAATGCTCTTCACTATGAACAAATAAATGGTGTGTGTGAAAGGTAATTAGATGGTGGCTTAGAAAGGGTATTTTATTGTCACAGCAGAGAGTCACAGGTCATGCCCATACAGTGCAACAGTATGGGGGAAGTGCAGCAGGGAAGTGTAGACATCCTTAACTGGCCTTGACTGATTCAGCTCTGCAGTAAGCAGCAGGATAGTTATATCCAAGTGGCATTCTGTTTAGGCTGATTAATCATGCTAAAATGCATATATTGTTACTGAGACTGAACCATAAAAAAACATGCCTGGTGCTACACTGCACCATGTGGAAATGATTGATTGCTCCAACCAGAACGAATATTTCTATCACAATATTGTATGCTGAAGCCAATCTTTTTCAGTTTCAGAGAGGAGTTTTGCAAGAACTTTTTCTTTATTGCAACAAAACAAACAGACTTTTTTGCAGAGGAAAATAAGTGGGTGTTTTAATAAAGTAAACTAGGGGCTATCTTAATTGGACATGAACTTTGGAGCAATCCAAGCACTGTCTCTTCAAACTTTAGAGTTATTTGTGGCAATATGTGATTGCACTTTGTTTTGAAGAGAAGTACTTCTTTATGTGCTATAAAATCTCTTAGATTCCAGGGCTTTAAAATTGTATTATTTTTCAAAAAAAAATTATGTTTAACATGTTTGGTACTCAGTAATGGAGACTAAGAACTGATTTTAGAGAAAGTTGTTTCTAAAATATAAAATGAAAGGAAGGAGAATGTTCTTACTTCTGTACCCGAAGAATTGTTACTGATGCTTTTTGCTTTTATCATACCAGACTCACAGAATTACCATGTTATGTCTCACTGTTCTTTTTACCCACTTACAACCTCTTGCTCAGTTGAGTGAACTCCAGTGAGAGTAAAAGAACTATGCCAATTTATACCAGCTGAGCATTCAACCATTTTTCACAGTCATTTTATAGTTGGCCATAAAGCATTCTCACTGGATAAAGCTGACCTCTCAAATTTTGTGAAAGTGTTTTCCACTCTGGCGGCTGGATCCTGGGAGAACCCAGGAGCTGCTAATGCCATTTGAACAACGCTCCACGACCATGTGTTTCATACTGAAGTCAAGCTATATAAGTGTGCACTATTTGCACCATGAAGAGAAACAGATGACAGTATTTTCAATATGCAGTTTAGACTCCAAAGGAAGAAATAGTATAAATTAGTCTCTGCCAGAGATCAACTCGGAAGACTGATCTCTTTGTTCACTGATTACAGAAGAAGCTTAGGACAACAAATTGGCTCATTAGTTTAGGTAACTATATTTGTGATGTGAACACACTTCAGATTCAAAAGTTAGATATAGAAATTAATGCAAGAACTCTCAGCCATAATTGTATTTAAATGGAGTGATTCTTTCTGGTTCATTGTCACATATTTAAGAAATGAATGAGTTATTCTAAACTCAAAGTCAGCCTTAAAACTGTTGCTAATGTGGTCACTGAAATGTAAAAAAGCCTTAGCATGGACAGTAATACTGGGAATCTCAAGAGGCAGCAGTGAGATATCACTTTTCAATCTGGGATCCACAATCTACAACTCTCTTCTTATACCTCTGGTTTAAGGAATTGATACAGTCTTAACTGATTTCCTTCCTTCCCTCTCCCTTTTCCAACTATTCCTCTCTTCCTCTTTTCTCTCCCTCCCTCCCTTCCTTTCCCCTTCCTTCCTTCTTTGAGTAGTTCCCCCTCCAGCTGCCCTTTCTTTTATATAGTAAAAGAAGTAGCTCCAGCACACGTTCACATTTAATTATTTCTAGTCACTGAAACAATTTTAACATACAGTTCCTACCTCCCACGTGAATATTGTTATCTGAAGGTTATGGAGTTGAAAAGAAAATCGCCATCTATCTTGTCAAGACAAGTCTATGTATTTTCAAGTTTCTCTCAAACTCCACATTACACTCCTGAGCAAGGGAAGAACATTATTATAGCAATTCAAATGTTAATTCTCATAATTTGATAATTCCTTTAGCTCCTGCTACCTTGTAAACATTTTGAAAAATAGGATTGGACAAACAGGCTGGTGACTACAGACTCATGTATAGTTATCCAGTAATATTAATAAAATGGAAAGTACAGAGCTCTTCTAAATGTATTCTACTGCCTATACAATGTCAACAGTGTGTAAAGTACAATAAATTTTCCTAGTGCTATATTATTTGTTTTGCAGTTTCCTTAATAACATGAACATAATGAACATTTAAAAAGCCTACAAATATATAATTTTGATAAAGTGCATTAATTAAGTTTACTAAATAAATCAGGAGCATGTTTTAAAAAATGTCTAAACATTTTTTACATCTATACCTCCCAGTATAAATTTACCTCTGAAAATATGTATACATCAATACTGTAATTAAATTAATTCTGTATCTCTAACCTACAGTCCTCCAAGCTTTTATGTACATCTTCTTTATTAGCAACAAAGTCATTACAAAATAAACCATGTAAGTGGCAATTTATGATGATGGAAACAGTTCTTTGCACATTATTTTTTTTCTCTCTGGTCATAGTTACAAGGGAAATATAAGCTCTGAAAATACCAGCCACATCAATATTTAATGAACTGTGGAGCCGTTTTTGTTTGTTTGTTTGTTTGTTTGTTTGTTTACCGTACAGTGAAAAAGGCAAAACAAAGGGGGCGGGGGGGGGGGAGAAGAGGGAGAGGGAGAGGGAGAGGGAAAGGAAGAGGTAGAGGGTAAAGAGATAGAGAAGGAAGGGAAGAGGAAGGGAAAGAGAAAAGGAAAAGAAAAAGGGGAAAGGAAAAAATCCTGAAGCAGAGATCAATTTGACTGCAGATTTATGTATAAAATTGCTAGCAATTCCATACTACTCTGTTCTTAGATACAGTTTTCTAGTTTTCTTCTACTGCAATTCATGATTCTTATTCACAGAGCCAACCTAAAACAGTTTTCCTAAATATATGGATAGTTTTTGATATATGCAAATAATTGCTATCATCATAAAAGGGACCTACATACTCATCAGAAGGAGAAAAGGTTGCATTTAGGGCTCATTTATTCTTTTTGCATATGAAAATATCTGCGCTCTTCACCATAGATAAAGAGTTCTGAGTATAGTTCAGGGATGAGAGATCTAAAACATGTTGCAATGAAATTGCTTGAATAGTGGGCTTTTATCCACAGTGGATGCTGGGACTGCTGCTCTAGTTATTGCCATCTGATACTGTTCAGGTGTCAGGGGATCCACTTCTAGCTCTGTCCCTGTAAGAATGACAAGATGGATTCAACAAGAGAGCGATTAAAAAAAAAAAAAAATCTTAATGTATATATCATGCTGTCCTTGAGGGGCTCCTGTAATGGTCGGTACAATGATTTGTTTTATTCAAGTGGTGCAAAGGTATTCAGATGACAACATTATCCAGGTCTTACAAATGAATAAAGACAGCAGGGAATATTTTTACTTCCTGCTGTAGTCCTAGCAAAGAAATAGTGCAAATGAGGTACATAATGTTAATTTACATAGCTCAGTCTCAGCGCTGGAAGAATGCTGATGTTGGTATTATGATTTGCAGCAACTTCAGGTTGGAGCAAGAGGAGCTTATCATAACTTCAGTCATCTAAATTGCAATCAAGGCTGCTATAGTGCACTGTCAGGAAGATGCAAATATAACTTTTGGACCTCTTCCTCTGAGTCATGCTACTTATGCTTGTTTATCTGTATAATTCTCCATTGCTCTAACACAATTGGAGGTTCCAATCTGTATTTGTTTTGCTCATGATAAGCAAAATCCTCAGTACCTAATTATACGGATAGTTCTGCTGAACTTAAGTCAAGTCCAGCTGGCTGACTATTATTAGAGTGTTTTTCACGGGTCAGTACTGGTTTAATATCACAGAATCATAGAATCAGTAAGGCTGGAAGGGACCTCTGGAGATCATCTAGTCTAACACCTCCACTCAAGCAGGGTCACCTAGAGCATGGTAGACAGAATTGCATCCAGGCAGGCCTGAATATCTTCAGAGAAGGAGACTCCACAACCTCTCTGGGCAACCTGGTCCAGTGCTCCGTCACTCTCACAGGGAAGAAATTCCCCCTCACGTTCAGGTGGAGCTTCCTGTGCTTCAATTTCTGCCCATTGCCTCTTGTCCTGTCACATGGGACAACTGAAAAGAGTTTGTCCCCATCCCCTTGACATTCTCCCTTCAGGTACTTGTACACATTGATCAGATCCCCTCTCAGTCTTCTCTTCCCCAGGCTAAAGAGGTCCAGCTCTCACAGCCGTTCCTCGTAGGGCAGATGCTCTAGTCCTCTGATCATCTTCTTAGCACTACACTGGACTCTAGATTCATAGAATCATAGAATTGGGAAGGTTGGAAGGACCCTCTGGAGATCATCTAGTCCAATCCCCCTGCTCAATCAAGGTTTCCTAGAGCATGTTAGACAGAGGTCTCAGCAACAAGGATCCCTCTTGCTGAACCGTGGGTTTGAACCAGGGATCTTTAGATCTTCAGTCTAGCTCTTCTAGCTGAGCTATTCCTCACCCACACACAATGTTATTAATATTGTGTAATACCTTTGTAAAAGAGTTGTATGATAGAAGAGAATATAATCTCAGCAAACGTGTGGATGACAAAATTTAGAGAGAGTGAGCGATGTGCTGGCTGTCAAGACTGCAATTCAGAGCGACCTTGACATGCTGAAAAATGGACTGAAAACAACCTCATGAAGTTTGGCACCAGCAAATGCAAATCCTACATCTGGGATAGAATAACTCCATGTAATGCTGAAGCCTGGAGACTGTGTCTGGAAAGGAGCTTTGCAGAAAATGACCTGAGTTCCTGGTGGAGAAGTTGAACACAAGCCAGTAGAGTATCCTTGCAGAGAAGAAGGTCAACAACAACTGGAGCCAGAGTGATACCAGCTGGCCCAGGGCAGGGATTGCTCCCTCCATCTTGCACTCATAAGATCAGTTCTGAGCTCCCCAGTACAAGAAGGATATTGACCTACTGGAGTAAGTCCAGTGATGGCCATCAGCATGGTGAGAGGCTGCAGTATGTGACGTATGAGGATACACAGGGATCTAAGGGAAAATCTAATTGCTCAGATTTTAAAAGGTTGCTTTTAAGCAATACTTACTCTCATTTGTGATGCAGTACTTTCTCAAGGCAATTGTATATTGTTGCTTCTACTATAGAGTAATTTAAAAGGTATTTTCTGCCCTTTAAAATTCATTGGAAAAGTTAGAAAAATATGAAACCTTACATGTTTCTGGTGAGATATAAAGATTAGTATTCTAAAGTAATGTTATCTTTTCAGACTTTATTCATAGTGACCACAAATGAAAATATAAGCTTGAGTATGGTTTTCAGAATTGCCATAATTGAAGTACCACTTAGACACTGTAGATAACATAATTCTGAGTCTTTGTCAGGAATAATAAAACTTTAAACTACTACTTTCAATATACAGATTATCAGTGTGTCTATAAATAAGAAGAGTTCCAGATCGCTAAAAATAACCTTAGTTATCATAAGATGAATACTCTGAAAAACTTCTCTCTTCATTCACTTGTCTACAGTTTGTATGACATTAAAAAGGTAATTTTTACAGTCAGAATGGTGTGATACTGAATGGGATAAATTACTGAAATTTTAAAAAATCATGAATAACTCCGTACCTTACAGAACTCAGTCTTTATTCCAGAAAAGTGCTGCTCAGATCAATTGTAAACCAGTAGATGCTTGGAATTAATTTAAGTAAACATCTTAAATTTGTATGTAGCCTACAAGTGGTTCAAGTCTCTCATTTCTCTGGTACCTTTATTTTGTCCAGGAGACCTTCCTCCTAGAAAGGTAACACCATGTAAAACTTAATTACTCCATAAATTCTGTAAGGCCTGAGAAGGTTTATGCTAATTTCAACCTCTCTGCCTACTGTTACTGTAGGAGAAATAAGAAAAGAGGAGAGAAAAGACTACACTGTCATGATATTCATTCTGAGACAATCAAAGAAAAGGTCAATTACCCATATATTTATGATATTTGTAAGGAACCTAAACTTCATTTAGGAGTATTTCTGTACTCTATATGCATCTTCTTTTCTGTTCTAAGTAATCATGAACTGAGACTTTCCAAAATATACTAAGTTGGAAAATGCTTTTGCTTCTGGAAAGTATTTTGGCAATAGATATTTTTATACTCTCCTCTATTTTGTAGACATTTTTGTTCAATGTGCTCCATTTAAATGTTTTTGTATGTCTTTTTTCTTAATTATTTTAAAATTTGAAGTAGAATTCAGTTGTATTATTGCTCAGCTTGATTTGTCCTATTTATATTTCACAGCTTCAACTTTAGTTTTCTTTTTTTATTTTTTTAATATGGCAAACACACACAAGCCCTTTGCATATCAGTCATTAATGTTCATTGGTATATGAATATATCTATTTAATATCTAATATATCTCTGTATAACTGTAGAATACTATATCTAATATATTTAAATAAGAAGGTCAAAAATGTTTTTACTCACAGTAGTCCAAAAATATCCAAAACATAATATTGCTTGAAATATCTCATTATTTAAAAACCTATAATTTTTACTGGTGGATATATAGAACAGTAGAAGTGAAAGATAACTCTAACTCATCAGTAATGTGATATAGCCTTATAAAGTGTTCCTGAACTATGGTACTAGTGTACTACAAAATATTGACCTGATGATCACATAAATTAAAGCAGCTACTGGAACATATTATGGCTCCCTTTTTTCTCTTGTGCACAGATTTCTTTCCAATATTTTATGCAATTAGGTGGTAGAAATAAGAGTTTGAAAGTACATCTTGTTGGTTTTGTTTATTAGTTTTATTTTCTTCTATTTTGAGAAGGACAAGATCAAAGCCCTGTTTATTTTGTCTTTTGTAAGTCTTGACATCATATAGTTTCAGGCAGTTCTTTAGTTAATGTAAAATAAATATTCTAATCTATGAATATTTAACATTTGCATGCCTGTTATACAGTTGATCACGCTGGTGAGAGAAATGAGGGAAAGACTGAGAAATAAATTACTAATATATTGCCCTCAGTTAGATTCATAAGTGGTTAACAACTTGAAAATTCATGTTTTGAATTATCTGTGTCAGCATTCAAGTGTCTCTAAATCTTTGATGACATAAAATAGATGTATTTTTTGGAAACATCACCATCATGTTGCTTCTGTAAAGCTCTTTCACAAGTCCATATTTTTTTTCCCCTTTATGTTACCATAATTCCATTACATTAGAGGGGAAAATCCTTTTAATTTATTTGAAAACTGAGACTTCTTGTTAAATCTATTGTTTTCTTCCCATTTTGCATGTAGGGAAACCCAGCGTATGAAAATCTTGAATATATTTGAGGCAGAAGGACTCAATATATTTGAGGCAGAAGGACTCAAATGTTTCACATGTAGTTAATACTCTTTCTAACACTGCTTGTCTTTGTCACAAGCACTTCTTGTGACTTCCTATTTATTACTATTTAAAGAACCTTTCTATAATTTAGTACACTAGCTTAATTAACACACAATGTTATAAAGCAACTATCACTGCCTCCACCCCAACTAGAGTTTTTCTGCTTTGCAGTAGTGAAGGTGTGCTACTATTTTGATTTCCACATAAGTATTTATTTTTTAAAAAATTTTTGCTTATCATTCTATTTTTTATACATAGTAAGAATTTCAAAACAAAGATGTTATCTAATGTGTTACTGAGGATAAAAACATAGCATTCTTTTTCCTCGTGTATAAAAACATATTTTATATATATAGCAGTTGTAGATTTTCTGAATGACATCAAAATATTTTTTAATGTGATAGCAATGAATTTTCATTAAAATATCCCTCAAGATTCATCTAACAGCCTTTTGAAGACTGTTCAATACTAAGCATCCATCACTCTTCAATTGCATCCTGAGGAAATGAGCATAGTATGCAAGTATGCATAATACCCTAAATATTATATTACTGCATTCCACTTACTGAAATCTGATAGAGCAGGCCAATAAATATAATTTTTGCCATTATTAATGGGCAGAAGGTTATGAGCTTTGTTTTGACCTAGCAGTGCAGGATCTCCAGATTTGTGAGGGACTTGCCCTTGCCTCACTGTTTTTATCTTGTTCTAAGAACACGTTTGCTATAAGTTACTTGTCTGGTAGTGTATTACTGGGACTAAGAGTGGGATTATTGCCCAATTTGTTTTAGTTTAAGTTCTGTGAATATCCTATATAAGTCTGATAAACCTAATAGTCACTACATAAACAAATAATAGCTCTCTGCACCAATGAGCCTGAGTGTGAAACTGCTGGTGTGAAATTTTCAAACTTGAGCTGGGAACAAGTATAGGAAAAGAAGACTGTGTTAACATATATAAAAAGAAACTGAGGAAGACTCCAGAACCAAGGAGGAAGATAGCTTCTCCCAGCAAAGAAGAAAAAAAAAAAAAAAAAAAAAAAAACCCTACCGTGGACATCATACTCTTCCTGGCAGAGACCTCTGGATGCTGTTCATTATAATCTCTTCAGATCAAAACTGTTCATCTTCAAAACCAGAGGAGCAGTGAAAGAGTGAGAATAATGCTAGAGAAAAAAAAGGTAGATAGTAAGAGGATCTTAGACTTTCTTTCTTTTTTTTAAAAAAATAACATTTTTTACCTGTAGTACTTATTTTTAATTAGATTCATTTTATATTAATTAGATAATTTGGACAACAAGTGTTAGAAACAGTGTAACTGAACTAATAATAATTTTGGATACCCTGTGAAAAATTTCTGTTTGACGAACAATAAACTCTTAGTTTCACATATAAATTGTAATCCCCCTTTCGCCCATGAAAAGATTTTGACCATAGCAATAACCTCTTAATTTTGGTATTCCACAATAGTCATTTTTACCTTGCCTTCATCTTTATTTGTGAGAGTGTACAGATATAAGCGGTTTTCTGTGAAACTACGTACTTCCTTGCTTGTGCAGACAGTAAGACAATTACATTCTTCATGTCATATACACAAATTTGCATTATGTTGCAATCCTTCTAAATGTAAAAGTTTTAATCATTGAAAATGTAATGTTTTGTTCTAAAGCTTAAGGCTGTAGAAAAAAGCTTGCACTACATAAATCCTCACCCTACAATATGTATTTGAGACACACATTTACATGACCCATCTCTCACAGGAAAATATCAGCCAATAAATCATCTGGTATCCATTACACAATTCAGTCACACGTTGGCAGAGAAACTCTGCTCAACATTCCTTCTAGCCAGCAGAAATCAGTACAAAATCTTTAATACTTTAAAGTTATTACTCTTAACTGCCTTATCTGAAAACTGAGGTTTGCTGACTAGAGATAGTTATGGCAAACTGAGCCAAATAAAATCAGGATGACTATAATTCTCACCATGAATTCTTACTGGCTTCTTGCAAAAAATTGCTGTAAAACACTGCAGTTCAGGTCCAGCTTTCTTGTATGTTTTGTCTTTGTTATGACTTCTATCCAAATACTTAAATCTCCTGCTTAGTTTATGGGATCCTTTAAACTTGAGGTAATTTGATCAGTAGTGTTAAAGTGAATATTTCAGAACCCTGTGTAAAAATGTACAAGGTAATATAGCAAAACTCATCACTCTGTGCAGGTTATGTGATATCACACTGCAGAGCGATTTCGCTCACTCTTTTACTCAGTTTCAATAACCCAAGTGTGACAATCAAGGCTACTACTGCTGCCTGTAAGCATAGCAAACATAGGCATGCTGTCCCACTAAGTTAAACTTAATGTATTTAAATGTAAATATCATTTTTGCTGTAGAGACCCCCTAAAATAACATATTATGATCCTATAGTCACCACAACAATTTGGTTAGATAAATTCCATTCTGTACTTTACTATCAGTAATGAGAATTCTATAAACATAGAAAAGACATGGACTCATCAGGCCTAATTAGGAATTTGAGCTCTCCTAAAAGGTTCTTTATAGGCATAATTCATCCACTAATCTAAGATCTGCTTGTGCTGACTGTAATGCTAAACTTCCATTTACTTTCACAGGTTGGCCCAAATCATTCCCAAGCTGGAGTACAGTTGTCTCAGAATGGCCCCACAGCTTGCTCCTAGCTCACATAAGCTTGCTCTTTCTGAGATGATTCCTATCATGATCCCAAAGGTAGAGCTCCCAGGAGCCATTCCCAGGATGCAGATAGCATAGGACCTCCTCAGAGCCTGTTTTACTTACCTAGATGAAGGCTCTTCTGTGCCAGTTTGTGTTAGCACCAAGGTGTATACCTAGTTCAATTTACTGGTATAAACATTAACTTATAAAGACACTGTTTAAGAACATTTGTATCTTTATAGTGACTGTAAATTCTATCATCTATTATTGACTTCTGTCAAAGGGGGAATCATAGAATTCTAGAATTAGTAAGGTTGGAAGGGACCTCTGGAGATCATCTAGTCTAACACCGCTGCTCAAGCAGGGTCACCTAGAGCATGGTAGACAGGGTTGCATCCAGGCGGGCCTCCACTGAAGGAGACTCCACAACCTCTCTGGGCAACCTGGTCCAGTGCTCCATCACTCTCACAGTGAAGAAATTCCCCCTCTTGTTCAGGAGGAACTTCCTGTGCTTCAATTTCTGCCCGTTGCCTCTTGTACTGTCGCATGGGACAACTGAAAAGAGTTTGTCCCTGTCCCCTTGACACCCTCCCTTCGGGTACTTATACACATTGATAAGATTCCCCCCAACCGCCAGTCTTCTCTTCCCCAGGCTAAAGAGGTCCAGCTCTCGCAGTCGTTCTTCATAGGGCAGATGCTCCAGCCCTCTGATCACCTTCTTAGCCTTACGCTGAACTCTCTCCACTAGCTCCATGTCCCTCTTGTCCTGGGGAGACCAGAACTGGACACACTACTCAAGATGAGGCCTCCCCAGGGCTGAGTAGAGGGGCAGGATCACCTCCCATGACCTGCTGGAACCACTCTTTCTAATGCACCCCAGAAGACCATTGTCCTTTTGGGCCATAAGGGCACATTGCTGGCTCACGGCCAACATGTTGTCCACCAAAACTCCCAGGTCCTTCTCTGCAGAGCTGCTCTCCAGAAGGTCAACCCCCAGCTTGTACTGGAGCATGGGGTTATTTTTCCCTAGGTGCAGGACTCTGCACTTGCCCTTGTTGAACCTCATGAGGTTTCCTCTCCGCCCAACTCTCCGGCCTGTCCAGGTCTCTCTGAATGGCAGCACAGCCCTCTGGTGTGTCAGCCACTCCTCCCAGCTTGGGATCATCAGCAAACTTGCTGAGGAGGCACTCCAGCCCCTCATCCAGGTCATTGATGAAGAAGTTGAACAGGATGGGACCCAGCACTGAGCTCTGGGGAACTCCACTAGCTACAGGCCTCCAACTAGACTCCTCGCCACTGATGACGACCCTCTGGGCTCTGCCTTTCAGCCAGTTCTCAATCCACCTCACTGTCCACTCGCCTAACCCACACTTCCCTAGCTTCTCTAGGAGGATGTTATGGGGGACAGTGTCAAAAGCCTTGCTGAAGTCAAGGGAATGTAGAGAGGGAAAAAAATCAGTCATATTTTTTTGTTTGATATATATTTTTATGTTTTCAAATTTATATTTTGATTATGCCCAGACTGAACATGTCTAAATTATTCTGATTACAGTACCACAGTCTGAGTTCAAAACACTGTTACATGTATGTTGCTACTTATAAGAAACTAAAAGTAGAACAACATAGATTAATTTTAATACTTAATTCTTTTTGCTGGTGTATTTTATATTTTTTCCCAAAATTTTAATATATTCAGCAGAATAATGGTGATTTTCAAGCGAGATAACAATAATGTCTTTTCCTTATGAAAATAAATTAGTATACATTTCCATATAGAGATGAATATATTAGCAGCTCTTATATCAGTAATTTTTCCATATTTAGATTAAGAATGAATAGTGAGACTGTTATTTGTATATTAGAGAAAGAAAGAAAGGTAAATTAATAAATGGTGGAAGCTTAAGCTCTGATTTAATAAGAAAACATTCCTAACCCTCTATATTCCTTCACATGAAAACAGAAGGAAACTAGAGACAAGTAGTGGTAAAAAAAAGGAGTGTTATCTAGCACTGTTTTCTGATTTCAATTTTAATTAAAGTTGTTGAAGAGGTTTTGAGTTTTTCTTTAAGTTAATTTTCACAGGAAAGTAATTATTTGTGTTTCATATAAAATATTTTGGAAAATAGCCTGATTATTCATTTTAGATGGTTTACTTTCAAAATGGAAAAGAAAAAGTAGAAAAGTACATTTAGACTCCCATTATTTTTGGCTTTATTCAACAAAGTACCAAAATTCAGTGCCAGCTGTGTACATAATTTACTTCTTGGATGGAAATTGTCTTGGCTACTGAACTTAGATGCCACACTTCTGGAATTTACCCACTTTCACTGTTCTTATTAACGAAAACAATATTACGCATAATGTGATGTAAAAGTTACTAAAATGTTAATGACCCAAGAAAATCTACTGTACCTGGAGGATAAAGAAGGGAAAAAACAGGATATAACTGAATCTTGGGAATGCTTGGCTGTTACATCTTGAGGGAAATGGCTGAAGACATATATTTTATTTAACAGTTTAATGCTCTCAATAACAGATTGCAACAAAAGAAACACTTTAATGGAAGAAAGCTATGGACATTTGATAAACTCTCTGGAGAGTTATTGCTTTATCAAAATAGATGACAAATATATCACTATATATATATATATATATATATATATATAAATTATTTTAAGATGTACAATATTAGTTTGCCTCAAGTAAAACATTGACTTTCCAATCAATAAGAAATACTTTTTAGAGGTGAAACACTGAATCTGAGTACATAGTTGAGTATACAGTGATTAAGAAGTTGAAATTCGGCCATTTTTCTTGAACCATGAAGGTACATACAAACCATAATTCTCTTTTATCAATCACATAGGTGATTACAGCTCTTAGACCTAAGCAAATATAATCAGTGATAACCATATTAATATTTCCTGTTGTTTCAGGAGACCTTCTATACTGTAAGGGTAATTGCTTGATTAGATCTTTTTACCCATATAATCTAGGGTAAATTATACATAGTACATTAGAAGATATTTCTATTCCTTGTATGCTTCTGGCCAGCCTGGCTACAGTGGCTCCAAGACTCTTGTGAATTATTCAGTTATGATGGTCTGAGAGAGGATAAGAATGGGAGAGCTGGGAAATGGAGTAGCAGAAAACTCTATTCCCACTCTCATAAAACCCTATCATGAAACTCTGTTGTGGCGCTTGCAACAACTATCAATGTGTTTCAGTTAAAGTTCCAGCTATCTTGTTCCGTTCCCCACCTGTGCAGATGGTCACAGTCATTCACTCTATTTAACTCTTTCCCAATGTTATTTACCTCAGCACCTTTAGTTGGGCTTGGAGACTAGACTAATCCCTTAGTAGAGGTCACCTTGTTACACTGTTCTTCCTACAGCATCTTAGTAAACTCTAGACAAATAGGAAGGTTTTCTAAGTTCAGTAGAACTAAGTTCTGTTGCATTCAGACTGGTCAATGATCACCAGAGCATAAATTACCATACTAGTATACATATATATATACACACATATATATATACATATACATATATATATATACCAAGTTTTCAGGCCAAAATATTTCACTGTGTTCTTCTGAATAGAAGAAAACACAATCAGATTGATTGTTTGATAACTTGCCTTTGTTCTCCATCTATTATAGTTGTGACAAATAAGTTTATATTTTTCTCACTGGTGGCAATAAAAAGTAATTTATTAGAGTCAGTGGAACTGTGGAAGGATAAAGAATGGGAAAGCTCATTTCAAAGTCCTTGAAGTAAATGGAAACATTCCTGTTGTCTTCAGAGACAAATGGTACTGGTGCTAGAATACCAGATATTCCTGGTTCAGATGACCTGGCTTCTCAACCTCCAGAGTCAGTTCAGACAGATAGTTTTGCCACTGCACAGAGGATATGATCAGTATCTCTCTATCATAAACAAGTGAACAGGATGGTGAGACATTATTAAATGGTTCGGAGAGTACTTCTGTCAAGTCATGAAATCAAGATCCCACTTGACACTAGAGTCAAAGCCTTTAACATTGATAAGAGTTATCTATTAATGGCAATTATCTTTGGCTCAGCATCCGGAAAGAAGACTGAGATTTATTTATTTACTTATTTATTTATTTGGATTTCTCACATCCAAATCCTTTATCCTATTGGAAAGCCACAAGGATTCTCGAAATAAGGGTTGAAGAAAGAGAAATGTATTATGACAACATTGAAGTTCAAAATAGTGTATGAGTAAAGACTGAATATCTAGAATCAAGAATATATATATAGCAATTATGCTATAAGACACAGAATATTAAGCAATACCCATGTCATGCCTTGGCTATGTAGTGTGCCTTGGCTATTTGCAGATTCATCAGTAAAACATAAATTTTCAGACTGAAATAATTCTTTGAAAATGTACACTGAGATTTTAATTTTACCTTTCCTTGCTCTGCAGTACATTTGTTCCATGTTATGGAATAATATAATAATTAGTTCATTGTCCACATTCTGAATAAATTATTATAAAATTAAAATATGCACAATAATATTTAGCAAAATTATTCTTCCTAACATTGGAACCTAAGCAGTTAAATAAAAGTTTATTCAGGGAGATATAAATCATCTTCTCATTTATTTGTCCAGTTCCGATTGATAAATATTTGCTACTCATCAAAAAAGTCATAAACTGAATCCTTTAAATTTTTGAGAAAATTGTTGACAGTTTTAGTCCAATTTCTCTCGCAGCAAAATTCTGTGAGGAATACAAAGTATGGAAAATACATAATGTAATTAATTAAAAAAAATTAGATAATATTAATGACTACTTACTGATAAATGTTGACATTTTTATTTTGATCTTAAAAAAAAAAAAAAAAAAAAAAGATTCTTTCCATTAAAATGAAACTGACACTACTGCTGGTTAGACACCGTAGATGGTTAAACAAGGTAACTTAAATCACCCTCTTGGTAAAGTAGAAAAATAGACTAATTTAAACTAAAGAAATAAAGATTGTACAAACTCAGTTTTGGAAATACTAATTTTAAGTTTATATCCTGAAATATCTTCAAGTAAAACAAAGAAGGAGTTTTAACTGTGCTTTCATGTCTCCTACAAAACAGCTCAATATAATATAATTTTCTCAGCAGAAAATTAGATAATGTTTACCATATTAAATTTTGTGGTTCTCCAAGCATGCTTTATTTTAAGGAAATCCCTTTACATTGCAATAAAATAATTCTGAATAATATACTTGATTAAATTTTTTTAGATAAACTGCAGTCTGGAGTTTATATAGTATGTTGCATATTCTTTAACCCAAATTCAATTTGTTCTGTAAGCAGAATTTGTTTACCTAACTGATTAACCAGGATCAAATTAGGTCATTCTCTGTTGACACAATTTGGGGCTGTAATTGGTTTCCTTAATTGGTAACTATAAAAACTAGAACATAATCAGCTCAGAGAGAGTACAGGCTGTGCCATTAACTAGTAAAGTTTTGGCTCTCATAGGAAAGCTTTGCTAATTGTGAACTACAAAAGCAATTAAAAATCTATCAGTTTCTGTCTTAGTGAGAAATGTATTTCTTGGAATCAACCATACAGAAGTGCAATAATGTACTTTTTTATTCAAATATAGAAAATAGTGATGTCAACACTAATACTTTGCCATGGAAGCCTCTGTTTCAGAGAATGGTTTTGTGAATGGTAACCTTCTCCTAACTGTAACTGAACAATCAGCTTTCAGATGTAGTACTTTTGACAACATTATGTTGTGTGCCTCTATTGAAAAGATCTGTCTGTAGTTAACAAAATGATACAGAAGTGAGGAAAATCAGGGAATTTTAAGTCTGAACTGCTTTATGCAAAAATTATTATACATGAAATAAAATACTAGGTTTTGTAGAATCAGCAAGTTTGTCTTCTGCTCCCAGGAAGTATTTTCTTCAAATACATCAGTAGCAAGAGGAAGACGACTGAAAGTGTGGGCCCACTGAGTATGGGGCAGGGGCCTTGGTTGACAAAGGATGCAGAGAAGGCAGAGCTACTGAATGCCTCTTTTGCTTCAGTCTTTACTGCTAAGGGCAGCCCTCGGAGATCTCAGAGCCTGCAGACAAGAGAGAAAGTCTGGAGAAAGGAAGACTTTCCTTTGGTCGAGGAGGATCAGGTTAGAGATCTTTTAGGCAAACCTGACATTAGCAAATCCATGGGCCCCTATGAGATGCACCCACAGGTACTGAGTGAGCTGGTGGATGTTGTTGCTAGGATGCTCTTCAACACCTTTGAAAGGTCATGGAGAGTTGGAGAGGTGCCTGAGGACTGGAAGAAAGCCAGTGTCACTCCTACCTTCAAAAAGGGCAAGAAGGAGGACCCAGGCAACTACAGGCCAGTCAGCCTCACCTGCATCCCTGGTAAGATGATGGAACAGCTCATCCTGAATGTCATCTTCAGACATATGGAGGAAAAGAAGGTGATCAGGAGTAGCCAGCATGGATTCATGAAGGGGAAAACCTGCTTAACCAATCTGATAGCTTTCTATGATGGAATGATTGTCTGGGTAGATGAGGGGACAGCAGTGGACGTTGTTTACCATGACTTCAGCAAGGCTTTTGACACTGTCCCCCATAACATCCTCCTAGATAAACTAGGGAAGTGTGGGCTAGATAAGTGGACAGTGAGGTGGATTGGAGAACTGGCTGAAAGGCAGAGCTCAGAGGGTCGTCATCAGTGGCGAGGAGTCCAGTTGGAGGCCTGTAGCTAGTGGAGTTCCCCAGGGCTCGGTACTGGGTCCCATCCTGTTCAACTTCTTCATCAATGACCTGGATGAGGGGCTGGAGTGCCTCCTCAGCAAGTTTGCTGATGATCCCAAGCTGGGAGGAGTGGCTGACACACCAGAGGGCTGTGCTGCCATTCAGAGAGACCTGGACAGGCCGGAGAGTTGGGCGGAGAGGAAACCTCATGAGGTTCAACAAGGGCAAGTGCAGAGTCCTGCACCTAGGGAAAAATAACCCCATGCTCCAGTACAAGCTGGGGGCTGACCTTCTGGAGAGCAGCTCTGCAGAGAAGGACCAGAGAGTTTTGGTGGACAACATGTTGGCCGTGAGCCAGCAATGTGCCCTTATGGCCCAGAAGGACAATTGTTTCCTGGGGTGCATTAGGAAGAGTGGTGCCAGCAGGTCATGGGAGGTGATCCTGCCCCTCTACTCAGCCCTGGGGAGGCCTCATCTTGAGTAGTGTGTCCAGTTCTGGTCTCCCCAGGACAAGACAGACATGGAGCTAGTGGAGAGAGTTCAGCGTAAGGCTAAGAAGGTGATCAGAGGGCTGGAGCATCTGCCCTATGAGGAACGGCTGCGAGAGCTGGACCTCTTTAGCCTGGGGAAGAGAAGAGTGAGGGGGGATCTTATCAATGTCTACAAATACCTTGAGGGAGAGTGTCAAGAGGCTGGGCTGGCTTCTTTTCAATGGTGCCAAGTCACAGGACAAGAGGCAATGGGCAGAAACTGATCCACAGGGAGTTCTGCTTGAATGTGAGGAGGAATTTCTTTCTTATGAGCGTAATGGAGCACTGGATGGGCAACTGGAATAGGTTGCCCAGAGAGGTTGTGGAGCCTTCTTCTCTGGAGATCTTCAAGGCCCACCTGGATGTAATTCTTTCTAACACGCTCTAGGTGACCCTGCTTGAGCAGGGGTGTTGGACTAGATGATCTCCAGAGGGCCCTTCCAACCTTACCGATTCTGTGATTCTGTGATTCTGTGATTCTGTGATTCTGTGACTGCCATAATACACAGAAAATTTGTGTGTTACTACCTACAGCAACTGATACTTGACTGATACAAATCTTTGAAGTTTCATAATTTGGAAATTAGGTGATTTCATGTGAATGCTACAGTGTGAGCTGCTGCGCTTCACTCCAAAGTCATAAATCTTAAAAACACACAAATAAGACTAGAAGGAACTCAAAGGGTCATCTGGTGTTTGTGAAAGGTAGGTTCTGTGACACCACTGAGTTGCTTGATGGACTTTTGCCTGTATTTTCCTTACACATCCAACAACTAAGATTAGACAACCTTATTAAAATATCTACTCTTTGTATTATGCTCCCTCTTTTTCCCTCTGTCTTCCCTTCCTCTCCACTTCTCCATCTTTCCTCCCTTCCCACTCTATTGTCTCATGGCAGTTCTTACAATTTTTTACACATTAGTCAAATCTTTCCAACTTTAGACTCAACTCTGGAACTTCCTTCTTTTTATTACTACACTACTTTACAAAATAATTGCCAAACAAAACCTTTAAAACTTGGGATGAGATTTACAGTTATAGAATCTGACTAGATTTACTCACCTGCCTCTGAGTTAACCATCTAGTCTTACAGTCAATGGAGTAAGGTTGGTGGTTCTAAGGTGTGATGCATCTTATGAAAGTAGAGACCTGAAAAGGATCAAATAAAAAAAATGTAATAGTGCATCCTTTTCATAGGAAAGTGAGTCAAAAATAACTAACTTAGTAATATCTACACTATTTAAAATTTCAAGTTAAGCGAGATAAATGGCAGCTGTTTACCCTGCTGAATGTTTTTTTATGTATTCTGAAATATCTGTCGTTCATAAATTACTTCATATAATTTTTCATTTTATGGTGTCTTGCAAATTCAGTGCCTGCTGAGACAATCAAGTATTTGTGTGTGTGTGTGTGGGGGGGGGGGATTTGTTGTTTTTTTTTTTTTTTTATTATTTTTTTTTGTTTTGCCTATCTTCCTTTAATCACAGAACAAAAAAAAAAAAATAACAGATGTGTTTTCTTCTACTCTCTACATCTCACATACAGGGTAAGATTTTCTATCTGTTACCAACTGTCCTTCCTAAACAAACTCAATTTTTTCAGAGTAATATTCCAGACATATACTACTTTTGTAAACTTAATATTCAGCTAAGGCAACTGCTACATGAGGCACAATGCTGGAGGTGATTACATGAGAGTATTTTTTTTTCAGATATATCTACTGTTTTCTAACTCTGTTTCAATGTATTTGATCACCAATTTATAAATACCAATCTAATGACAAAAAACCCCATAATTTTACTGAAATTTATTTCTAATAAAATATAAATTAAAGAAGTCTTTATTTTAATTATTTAGAAATCTCTATATCCTATGTCCAGATTTAAGCAGTAGATCTGATGCAACACATTCGAAGCATAGTAAAGATTCTGGAAATTAGAGCATGCACATTACCATTACATAATAATTTATGGCTTCAAAAACAAGTGAGAATTCTCATTTGTTGATTAATTGAAATATAAACAATATATTAACTGGTAACGATTGATATGTATGTATGACTTGTTATTTTATAGAGAAACACAAAATATTGTTTTAAAATCAACTTCTTTAATCGTAAATGTTGAGAATGAATAATGAGGTGGTTGCAGATTATTATTTTAACAGGCTTAACTTTGAAAAGAATATCTCTGATCCTTCTCTGTTTCTTTTATTGGTTTGTGGGCTGGCAATACAGACCAAAAGGTCAGTGGAGTTCAGTCTGGGAGGAATATTTAATTTGTGGTGGGGTTTGTTGGACACTGAAGTAGGCGACCCATCCTTTAACTAAGACTAAAAGGAAGTCTGATACGAGAAACACAGAACAAGAATGCAGAATATGAGCCAAGCAGATAACCGCAGTGTCTGCTTATGAGCAAGTTGTATCAAGGGACACAACCAATCGCGTCGGTAGCTGGAGCGCGTGCTTGTCGCTGTAAACCCAATCACTGCGCTGTGTATGTCGCGTGGACGACTCGTGCTTGCTGTATCAAGATATATATATTTTGCCTTCTGGTATGGATAAACGTCTTCTGATCAGAACCTGTCAGGAGTCCGTGCAATCAATCCCTTCATTAATTGATAACTGTTAAGATAAAATTTCAGAGTTTGTCAATACACACTTATTTAATTTAAATAGAACAAAAATATCTACTTCAACGTCTAGCATCTTGTTAGCCACTTAGAATGATAATCCATTCTTAAGAATAACTACTGAACATAATAGTAACCACATTCATAACAATAAAAAATAAACTTCTTCATAATAATTAAATTTGAATACTAATATGATTGTAAACAAATGCTTAAATTAATATGTTCATATGCTGAAAATATTAAAGTAAAAACTTCACAGTTTATTGTTGACTATTCATATTGGAGGATGTGCAGGGCACCATACTGAAAAGTAATTCTCTTCTCTCAGTTGTGCCAAATCATAATTTGAATCTGCATCATGGCTCCAAACAACTTGTATCTCGTGAATCTTTTATATGGGAAGGTATGGACAATATTTTTAATATTTTTGCCACAAAGTCTAACTTCTTATTCCTGCCTTAGCTGTTATATGTTTTTAAATAATTATTCATTCTGTTTTTTGATTTTTTTTTATTTCCTATTTTGTTACTCAATAAAGCTCTCTGTTTGGTATGAACTTTCTTCACATGCTCCTTAAACATATCTTCTTTTCCCTTCTATTTGCTACAAAGTTCCACAGAAGTAAAACTCTCCAGGATAATAAAAATGAAATTGCAATTTGTTGTGTAATATACGTTCATATTGTTGAAATGACTTGTTTAGGCAGATTTTATGTGTGCTTCTTCAGTATTACTAACTGCATATAAAACATCTATAGATTTTTGAAAATTAAAACCAGAATTTCCTGAGAACTAGACCTTAACCTGCTGAAGAAAGAAAATAAAAACAGCTAATAGCATTCACAAGCTCTGAGAGTAGGCTTAAAGTACGAGATTTTCAGAAGTACAATTTCATCTAATATGTACATTGAAATTTTACAAGGCAGTTATGATAATAAAGTGCTTAAATGTAGTTCAGATAAAATGTTGGAAACTTGAAAGCCATGCTGCTCTTAGATTTCATAATGTATTTTGTAGTTTGAAAGAGACATTGATACTAACAAGTGAATATGTGTCTGATGGTCTTGTTGATGTTAACTGCATGTGGGTAAGTGAATGGTAACATACTAAAAAATTATCATATTAAGTTAGAATTACATAAGTTAATTCTATATTTCTGTTTATGAACTTGGTGATTAGTTATATCAAAATGAACAGAAAAGATGAGATTTTCTGGAGTAGAATTGTAACTTTTCTCTGCGTGCCTGGGTCAATCTCGTCTTTGGAGTAGTTATAATTCAAAGAGACACTTTAATTGATAGGAGTGTCTGACAAGGTGCACAGAGCACTACAGTTACTGCTGGTTACTTTCTCCATTACAGTCCATTCTAATAAGACAACAAATGTGTATTGACTTGTATATTGTTGATTCAGAATCAAGAAAATGTATGTGTTTGGCAGCATTGTGTAAACTTTTTGGTGAAATTAGACCATGTTAAAATATCTTGCTCTGGGAGACTGGCTGAATCCAAGATATTGATTTAATTTAATTTTCCTGCTTATTATTTGCTAAATTGCTGTTATAGTCAAAAGAAGGAAGAAGTAAATTATTGTTAAATTATTCTGTTTGTTACAAAGATAACAATTTATAAATGTGAATATTAAGTGACTCAAACTTTGTATAGTTAAGCTGAAGTTTTTTGCAAAAGTTCCAGATTTCAGACTGTACTGGATTCATTCAGTTCATTCATCTATCTGCACTGAACCAGTCCACTCTCAAACAAGATAATTAGAAGGACATGTACTTGCCATGTTGATAGAAGTAACAGCAAACGGATATATAAGTATATTGATGCATATTTTTAAATATAAATTATTTCTAATTCTTTGATTCAGGGAATAAATTCATATTGACTTGCCATTCTATAGGGCATAGAGATAAAATGTAGTTAAGATGGAAAAAGGACACTGAGATATCTTCCAAACTAGTTTTCTGTTCTCTCTGTTCAATTGAAAACTGAAATATGTTCAATATTGTTTTGTAGTGCATTTTACATTATAACATGTCACGATGTGCTATTAATTACTTCACTCTTGTATGAGAAATATGTTAGTTCTCATGAAATTTTGTTGCTTTTTGCAAAAAAAGAGAAAAAAGGAAAGATCTTGACTGTAACTTTAAGACATGCCTCTCTTTAAATGCCAGTAACATTGAAGGAGCATATCCAATATGACAAATCAAATACATTTTCAATATGAAACTTAGTTGATTTGTTTTATTTGTTCATTTCAGTTTGCCCACAATCTTTCAGGTTAGAGCTTGTTTAAATCTGAAAATGTTCTGTATCTTTGACAACATATGCCAAACTTTCACATTCTCTTTATCTTCTTTACATAATACATTATTTTTTTTGCTATTAGTTCTGCATCAAGAAAAGGACATCAAAATATTAATAATGCCTTTATTATTCACTGTGTAAAAGTAATGTGCATAAGCATTTCAAGTGTTGCAATGCAATAGCTGGATCTCTTCAGTGCTGCTGATTTTTTCCTGTTACTACTGGCTCATTTCTTGTAAACACCATTATCCCTAGGTAGGAGCTTTCTGGTAATTGAAGCTCTGAGGGAATGCTGTGACTCCATATGAGGGCAAAATGGATCGGTCACAGTCAGCATCACAGGCTCACAAAAACAGGGGATACTTTTCCTTATGATATTATAGTCACTAATTTTGTAATGCCATTTACAGTTTGCACTGATAAGCAAGGCACAGGACTTTCTAAAAGGGGGGCCTCCAGCTGGCAGCTGACTTTTGCTAGTAATAATGGAATATTCTTCATCTGAATAACCAGTTCTTCAAAATCAATTAGAAGAAAAGCTCATTATTATTATTATTATGATTTAAGAATATTTTAAGTTTTTGTTGAACATTAAATTTTCTGTTGTCATAGATACAACAAAACAGACTTATTTGTTATGCAGTAAAAAGTCTTCGTAGTGAGTTCTTTCAGTCATTGCTGTATCATTGCTTAATGGTTTGGCATGATTTTTTTAGGATTAGATTGGTCTGATCTTCACGGTGTTTAATTGTTTGCCCTCAGCCCTTTGACAAACTGACTGCACTGTCTTCTGTTGAAAAGAAATATCTGAATAGTTCAATTTCCCTCTAAATCACAAGACAGCTAGATTTCCATAAAATATTGGAGATACTTTTCAAAACATACTTTATTCAAAAAAATTCCTGCAGATACGTGTGATCATTCTAGCTGTCTATGAATAATCTTTTGAGATGCCCTACGTGGTTTCCAGCTACCACTGCAAAGATTCTTGAACCTCATTTGGATCCTGTGTCCTGTCTTCTAGCTCCATGTAGAAGTTGCAGACAACATAGGAAATTTCAAATGACACCAAATATCCACATGTGATGTCCTTATATTTTCTCAAAATATATAAAAAGAAAGAAAGAAAGAAAGAAAGAAACAGGTTATTCCTGTCACCTTTTATTTTCAGTCAGCAGAGAGAAGAATGTTCATCACTCCAGAAACAGTCCTGTTATTTTAGATCTAGACCCATATAGCTCAAAGCAAGGTCTTTTGAAAGAAGGTACAAGAACTCCACATTCAGAAAGATGTGGGGAAATATGATCATATAACAAGTCTAAAAAATTGTAAAAAGAGGATCCCAGTTCTAACGTTTTGCTACAACAGGAAGTGAACAAGGCTCTTGGGGTGAAGTGAGGTTGGAAACAATGGGGACTCAGGAGGTATTTTCCAAGATCCTGTTGATGAAGGGAAAAAAAACTCAGAGGCAGACACATTCTGCACATCAACATCTGGCTGTAAGGCTGATGCTATAGGCGGGTTTTCGATGTTTATAACCATTGGATCATCTTTAAGCAATGAGGACTCTTGGGGAAAGGAGCTCATCTGACAAAGCAAACAGGCTTCATAGACAAACAGCAAGGATTTAAACAATATTTATTAAGGGATGATGACAAAAGAGAAAAGGTTTCCGAGGGCACAGCAAAGATTGCCTAGGGAAGATCCTCATACTTCTTACATGAAAGCAACACAGCTGGGGATCCATTTCAAGTGCCGGTACACTAACACATGAGTTCAGCAGTCAAAGAGGAGATGTTAGATGCTCACGAGCAGAATAATGATCTCAGAGGGATTACAGATATGCAGTTCAATAGCACATATGGCTCTGGTGCCACACTAGATGTACACAGGCTCTATAGAAAGGCCATGTTAGGGAGAAGCAAGAAGGGGGCTGCTCCTTAAGAACAGGCAAGCTGGGAGCTGAGGGTGGTAACAGCATAGGCCAGGCAATGCCCTAACCAACAACATGCTGCCCCACAGCACCAGAGGTAGGCAAGCACAAAAGGGAAGCAACTGCAACAGGTCTGGCTGACAGCCCAGTCATCACCATGTAAAGGTAAGATAAAAGACAAGTCCAAAGTCAACCCAGGAAAAGTAAACAACAGTTCAGGAACCAAGCTAGCAGAAAAGCCAGATCACAGCTTAAATGGGTCCATGGGCAGAGGGTATGGCTGGGGCCTCAGATGGGACCAGCCAGGTCAATTGAGGCTTATTAGTGCACTCAGAGCCTTCACAGAACAAGGTTGAGTGCAGCTAACAGACACATCTGACAGATGCTGCAGTTTGCACAGCAGTGTCTGGGCTCTGCTTAGAATTTTTGATGACATTGAAGTTGTGGGGGATTTCTGGGAACTTCTGAGGAACTAGAGGGTGATTGCTGCTACTAGGAAAGGGGACCTAAGCAAGGACAACTATGGGAGGCTTTAACATCTCCTAAAAGAAGCTCTAGATAGGTGTAGGTGCCACTAATGAATTCTCTTGGTTGCCCCTGATCAGAGGAAGTTGTGGCCTTTGATCCAAGTGACCCTTGATTAGAGTGGTCAAGCACTCTGGGAGTCATGCTAGGGAGAGACTATATAAGAGCTAAGCCTAGAGCTTATCTCCCAGAGGCAGCAGTTTGTGCAGCAGAGTGCAAAAAGGCACCTTTGGTTCCAATCCTGGAAGTGCATACTTCCTCAGATACAGCCCTGATATGCTGCAGAGCACATTCTCCAGTAGCTGTTGGAATTACTCTGTCAGAGGCTTTGATTCAGACAGACTCTCTGGCAGTAGATATAACTCTACAGGTCTCTGGCTGCTTGGAGTGCTTGGGGCCTCTCTTTGAGGCCTGGGCTGACAGTCAGCTCTCCTGTAGGAGATGTGTTGTTAATGAGTTGTTTCATCAGGTAAAGGAGTTATGGGAGGAAGTCAATAGGCTGCATAGCATCCAAGCAGATGAGCAAGAGGTAGACTGGGTATTCTCAGGGACCATACGGCTCCAAGTATCCCAACCCCCTAAGGCAATAGAGTTGCTGGAGGGCTCTGTGCTGTGTGAAATAGTACCTCATAACTCTGCAGAAGGCTGGAAATTGGTCATTTCTCATAGGAGGAGAAAGACTCTTATTCCTTCTGAAGACTTGCAGTTGAGGAACAGGTTTAGTGCCCTCCAGGCTGAGGAGGAACCAGGCACAGCTTCAAGGGAAGCAACTGAACAGACCTTGTGCCTTGCTGGAACACTCAGAAGAAGCAGCCAGTGATTCTTGTGGGTGACTCCACACAGAGTGGACAGAGGCACCTATCTACAGATCTGACCTCTTATCTAGAAAGGTTTGCTGCCTGCCAGGGGCTTGAATACAAGATGTCATCAAAAGACTGACAAGATTTGTCCACACGTTAGCCCGTTACCCTCTTCTGCTCTTCCACTTGGGCACTAATGATACCAAGGGCAACTTGGAAAACAAAAATGAGATTTCAGAGCTCTGTGGATGCTGGTCAAGGATGTGGGAGCCCAGGTCATTTTTTTGTCAATTCTGTCAGTGAGAGGGAAGAATGGGAGGAGTAGACAGATTTCCAAGTTAGCAACTGGTTGCACTGCTGATGTTGGCAACAGGATTTTGGTTTCCACAACCATGGGACCCTGTTTAAAGTGTGGGATAGATGAGTGGACAGTGAGGTGGATTGAGAACTGGCCGAAAGGCAGAGCTCAGGGGGTTGTCATCAGTGACACAGAGTCTAGCTGAAGGCCTGTAGCTAGTGGTGTCCCCCAGAGGTCAGTACTGTGTCCAGTCTCATTCAATTTATTCATCACCTGGATGAAGGGACAGAGTGCCTCCTCAGCAAATTTGCTGATGATCCCAGGCTGGGAGGAGTGGCTGATACAGCTGAGGGCTGTGCTGCCATTCAGAGAGACCTGGACAGGCTGGAGAATTGGTCAGAGAGGAACCTCATGAGGTTCAGCAAGGGCAAGGGCAGAGTCCTGCTCTTAGGGAGGAATAACAGGACAGGGAGCACCAGGACAGGCTGGGGGCTGACCTTCTGGAGAGCAGCTCTGCAGAGAAGCACCAGGGAGTGCTGGCGGACAACTTGTTGACCATGAGCCAGCAATGTGCCCTTGTGGCCAAGAAGGTCAATGGTATCCCTGGGTTCATTAAAAGGATTGTTGTCATCAAGTGGAGGGATGTGATCCTGATACTCTACTCAGCCCTGGGGAGACCATATCTAGAGTACTGTGTTCAGTTCAGGGCTCCACAGCACGAGAGACATGGAGCTACTGCAGAGAGTCCAGCGTAGCACTATGAAGATGATTAGAGACTAGAGCATCTCTCTTATGAGGATGGCACTCTTTTCAGTGGTGTCAAGTGACAGGACAAGAGGCAATAGGCACAAACTAAACCACAGGAAGTTCCATCTAAACATGATGAGGAATTTCTTTTCTGTGAGGATGACAGAGCACAGGAACAGGTTGTCCAGAGAGGTTGTGGAGTCTCCTTCTCTGGAGATATTCAAATCCCACCTGGACATGACCCTGTCTAACACGCTCTAGGTGACCCTGCTTGAGTAAGGGTGTTGGACTAGATAATCTCCAGAGGTCCCTTCCAACCTCAAGCATTCCCTGTGTGATTCCGTGTACATAATGCTGATTTATGATGAACTAGTCAGCTGCTTAGTAGTCAGCACTGGGAAATGTAAAGTTCTGTGCCTGGAATACAATCACCTCATGCCATGCTACAGATTAGGGGTTGACTGGCTCAAAAGGAGCTTTGTAGAAGAGAACCTGGGATCCTGGTGGACAAGCTGAATGTAAGTCAGGAGTTCATCCTTGTAGAGAAGAAAAACAACAATATCCAGAGCTGTATTAGCTAGAGCTGACCAGCTGACCTGGTGCAGTTCCCCTCCATTCTATGTTTGTGAGATCAGTCCTGAGCTCCCCAGTACAAGAAGGACATCAATCTGCTGGCATGAGTCCAATGGAAGGCCAATGGTACGGTCAGAGTCTGGAATACACAATGTGTGAGGAGATGCTGGGAGCTGTATCTGTTCAGTCTGAGGACAAAAGGTCTAAGGAAAATTGCTCTTCTTCTACCTAATAGGAAAGTGTAGGGGAGAGAGAATCCTCTAGAATAGTGACAGGATAAAAGGCAGTGGATACCTAAGTTGCAATGTGGGAAATTAGAGTTTGATGGGATGAGTCGCCGAGAGGAGCTGTGGGATCTACATCACAGAAAATACTTAAAACTCCAAGGCCATAAGCAACCTGACCTAAGTTGGTCATAGTCTGAGCAGGTAGCTGCAGCAGATGACCTCTGAGGGGCCTTTCCAACTTGTATTGTTCTATAATTGTGTAATTATTTTCCAACAATTAAATGTTGAGATGTATGTGATTTTGAAGATATATAGATTAATAATAATACTGACTGTCAAAAAAAAAATAGAGTTCTAAATTTATTAGACTTCTAAATATTTCCCTACTCTATATTGTTTAATTCAAATATAAGGATTAAAGTTATCCTGAAGATTGCTTCTCAAGAGTAGAGGAATGCAGGTCTGCTTGGTAAGGCCTTGTTTGTTACTATTTGCTTACTGCTCTCTCCTAGGGAACTAAGATTTCAATCTGCATTTTTGCTTTAGGTTGCATTTATTTTTCTACCTCTTCCTATTATTTCTAATCTCTTACTTTGGATACAAACAATAAATATATAACACACATACCTGTAATCAAATACAAACTTGTTCTAAGTCTCACTACAGTCTATGAGAATTTTGAAACCGAATAAAAAAGGAAAAGAACCAGCTGTAGTAGAAGGCAAACATGGATATGTCAGATGAAATACAATGACTGCAAATGCAAGTAGGAATTAAGCTCAGCAAGTTGCAACCTGCACAAGAATAAAGTAAACAGTAAAGAAAGCTCCTTAATACCACTTAATGTATTCAATATCCTTGGACATCTTCTAAGTGTTATTTCTTGTTTACCTTTTGAATAGAGATTAGCAGATAATGCCTGGTGTGTTTTCAATCTTTTCTTTTCTTTTCTTTCTTTTTTTTTTTTTAATTTATTTATACATCTTTTTTCCTGTCAGCTCTTATTCTAAATTTCCTGAGCCAAATAGTTCAAATTTTTTCATTCTCCTCTCCTAAGGGAGTCTCCGCAGATCAATAAACATGTTCTATGTCCTTTTTTATTTTTTCTGTTCTCTCCTGCCTGAGATGACCTGTCATCAGCATAATATTATAATCCATTCAGTGCATCACAACATCTTTTTAAATTTTGAAAAATTCTACCTATTTGAGTAGAGGTGTTGAGCTGTTTGTACTAATTATCACATTTTTTCCCAAGTGCTTTTATGTGATATGAATGCATGAAAGTATAAGCATATTTCTAACTGCTTTTTCTGTTTTGCCTTTATGCTTCATCATTTCCTTATTTCTGTTTATTAGTTACATCCTGTCAGAGTTCTGACGTAACAGCAAGTCTCCCAAAGAGTTTACTTTCATTTTATTGGCATGTCTTTAAATAGGTCGATAGAGTATTAAAATATGAATACATTACATTTATTAGCTAAATATGGAAACATTTGAATGCAAACCACTTAATAAATCTAGTCTCTAAGAGTAGAAATTAAGAGTTCTGGAATCCAGATCTATCAATAAATATAAAATGTATGTTTTGTTTTCTATGTCTCCGTTGTTTCTGCAACTACTTTACCTGTGATACCTTCTTCTAAATAACTCAAAAGTTTTAAAAGAATTATTGGTCCTTTTCAATGTGAGTCTACTTACATTTTGTCTAAGAGTCAACTTAAGAGCTAAATGTACGTTATACATTCATAGTTTTATTACGATATTAGTCTACAACAGATAATGAATTCAGGTTCAGGTTTCCTCACCAAAAATTGCAACATGCCTTTTTATGTTTGCTCTCTGTCTGTCTTTGTAACTGGAGAAGACATTGGTGGGTCTATTTAATACACATCCTTCTGCAGTGGATGCTATTTCTCCATGCAGACAATTTGTATTAAGATTTTGCTAATAGTTCTGCTAAATACTGTGTTTCATTTTGTCCTTCTGTCAGGCCAGCAACAAATGAGATCACCATAAAACTGTATCCAAGAGATGTTTTTTTGATCTTTTTTCTTTCATCATAGGCACATGCCATGCCCAGTGAAAACTAGTCAAGTGGGCTTCATTGTAATCACAGCTGGACTCTTGGGCAACTTTCCTGTATCTGATCTAGCAATCATTTTTACTGATTATAGTCTTACTCAGCTGAAGATATATTATTTTTTGATGGTTTGTCTTTCTTTTTGAAAAAACCTGGGGTATCTTCTAATCAATTTGTAACTATTTAGTGTCGTATTCCTTCATAATGATGTCTCTGTCACCAAGTATTTTTTGGATAAGTGTTTGCTTCTGGCATGATAATCACTGATAGGAATAGATATTTTTCAGGGGCACACATTTTGGGATTAAAATATGTATTTTTCAATATAAGTTGTTCTAGTTATTATTTATTGTCTTATATTCAATAATCCTTTGTTCTTTAGGACTGGAGCTATTCTAAAGCCCCCTTTATTACTCTTTTTCATGACTCCAATGGTCTAATTATCACCATGATCCGTAGCCTCCAGAGAATCTTTCAAAACTTCAGATCAGTTCTTAGCATGATATGCTGAATTTTTCGGAGTTTCATGATGTGTCTGCAGTTCATCTGTTTCGTTCACTTAAATATAAAGATTTGTTGGTGTTCTTGGCACACAATAATTGAACCAAACTGCATACAATAATTATTGGAGTTGAAATATTGACATTCAAGAACTTTTCTGGATTCTTACTCCTCAACTGTGGCACAAATGTAGTATTTTACAGATGAAACACATTAGTATCAATATTTAATCCTAACTATCTGCAATAGTATAGCTCATACACTGTCTATTCAAGCATACATTCAATTAGATAATGTGATAAAGCTTCATAGCAAAGAAAATTTGAATTACTTACATAGACAAATCATAGAACTTATTGCACTGGTGAGTATGATAACTAAGAAGAAGAGTCGAGATTATGGCATTAAGTTTCTGCTCTGAATGTTATTAAGAAAAAAAATATATACAATTTTTGAAAATATTTTTGAATAAAAATATAATGGAGTGGCCAGATGATTTTTTTTTTTTTTTGGTGAGTGCAAAGTCACAAATATAATATTTGAAGATATTCATATCGCTTCAGAAATTGAAAGAAATTCCAAAGATTTTAAACATGTATTTGTTTGGGCTTGCATCACTAAATTGTAAGTACTGAAATATTAAAAATATGAATGTGATATTTGAGGACACTTAATATTTATTATCTAAAAAATAAAGGTCTGATTTAAGATACGTAAGTTCTTTCTATGAACACTGAAATTATCCCTGATGGCACTGGTCATACACCTCCATTAGGATAAGATAAATTGCTTTCTGAAAGAGCTTATTTCTTTCTTTTTTCTCTTGACAAGAGAAGAAATCTAAATAATTATCTTAGCTTTAGATGGTAAGTTTTTAGATGGGCTAAAATAAAGTTAAATATTTCTCACAGAGTCACAAATCTAATTAAATATGATGTGTCCTGAATTTTCTTAAGGTGTTACACCCATATGTCAACAATATGTCATTGCAATGCATCAAGTAGTTATATAACATTGAAACACCATTCTAAATTTTCTCAGTCTTTTATTGTGGATGGATGAAAGGCCAGGAGAATAGTCTTTTACAGTTTATTACCCTTTTATCTCTTTAGCCTGATTATTGGAGACAGAGTCTGCCAGGTTCTTTTCTCTTCTCTGGAATGGGGTAATGGGGAGCAGTGAGTTTCTCTTACCTGATCAACTGGCCTGTTATTTCCACATCGCTCCTTGCTTGTTTTTTGGATGTCTCAAGAATGGCTGTAATAAGTAGATGATCATCTGGACTGGGAACAACTAGAGTTTTTGTGAAGCCTCAGACTCTATAATAGTAATATACAGGCTTCGAGGTTGTGTCTAAAAAGGACTAAAACAAATAGAGTGTCAAAAATTAAAGCACTGCTCATTAAAAGAACCAGCTAGTCCTGCTACAGTTATTTCACTGAAGTAAACGAATGAACAAAAATAAATCTTGCATAAGAGCAGACATTAGTCAAGATATTCAGACTTGGACATCCACTTCTGAAGTTGCCGATCGAATATATGTTACAAATGTAAATGTGTCCCCCTATGTGTATTTGTTTCTGTACATGACTATTTATACCTCCCCTCTTTTTTCTCCACCTGTAAAACCTTAAGTTCACAAAACACTAAATGAAACAATTCAGTTATGTGAGTCACTTAGTAAGAGAGAAATTAAATAAGTATCACTCTTAGCACCTCATATCTTCATTATAAAGTCACTGTCTGTCTTTATTAATGTCCTTTCTAACACTAGCTAAATTTTGTAGGTATCTAGGTGAAATTACTGAATGCAGTTAAAAGGATAGAAAGGAAGGCCATTGTGAAAAATAAAAACAGAAAAAAAAAGGGGGGGGGAGGGGGGAGAAATTAGATATGATGTCAGAAATCCCAGGGGCTTTTGTACTCTGTCTAAAAATGCCACATACACTACTAGCACTGTACGTGAAAAATTTACATTCTCTGTAGTATGTCTCTCTGGCTGATGTATGTAGAGTTGCTATCCTGTTCAATAAATATAAATACATAATTTCTGAAACTGAACAGTATTAGTACAATGCAATTAAATGAATTTCTTTTTCATCAGATTATGTTGGCTAAAAAATAAGACTGTAAAAATTGTTTACATGAGATTGCTATTCTACCAAAGGAAATTAGTTCTGCCATAAACTACTTTTCACTAAAAGAAAAATTACAAAAAGGGCCAAGTAATGAAGCAATATATTTGTGAGAAACAAGCTGGGATATATTATTAAATATTAGAGCATTTTAAGGGAGCCTTTTCAGAAGATGAACACAGAAATTGCTTTCTCTCTTTACTCATTGCTGTGGCTGAATGTGTCAGTGTTCCTAGAGGATTTTCTGCTGACACCCATAGTATGTGAGTGGCAGTGGCTGTGAGTATCTCCCTAAAATGCTTGGTAGTGAAATAATTACATTTTGTTCAATGGGCACATTGGTACATTTCTTGAATAGGCTGGAATCTTGAAGCTCTTTTTACTCCTTCCATTAAGCCATTTCAGAGAGACCAGAAAGGCTAAGGAGAAGGGGGGGAAAAAAAAAAAAAAAAAAAAAAGTAAAACCAAAAATAAGTAAAGGAGAGGAAAAAAAAAAGGCAAAAAAGTCCTTGCAGGAATGGGAAAATAATATGGAAGAACCATGCTTGATTTTTCCTAAAGACCATAACATTAACCCAGGCAAATTTCATGAAAACTATCAGAAGTGAAAGGGAGAAAAGTTGTAGACATGATACTCCCACAAGACAGAATCATTCTTTGAATAAAGAAATACTAGAAATAGATTGGCAAATAATTTATTGGTAGAACCCTCCATTCAATAGAAGTACATTATAGTGTTGCAAAAGTCTAAAAGGTCAACAGTGAAGTCCAGATCAGCAAATATGATTTTTTTCAATTTTGACAATGCTATCTTAGTAATCAGAGGTCTGTAACATTAGTCCAGCCTTACTGAAATTTAAGTTCTTTTACTTTCCCCATTACTGTAATATTATGGACTTTTAAATTGATTAATTAGGTATTAATATTAGGGATATCTTACAAATTAAAATAACTCATTTCTTCCTTTTTCAAAAATGAAATGTAAAAGTCTGTAGGAATGAAAAATATTATAAAATCAATGTTAATATGAATGAAATAGACAAACAGATTCCGTCTTTTAGAGAAAGAAAGCAGGGACGTAAATCCCCTGTCATTTATATTAGAGTAAATCAGAATAAGTCTATCAAAATACAATCAGTCAAAGAAAAAAAAAATCTCTACCTGGTGGTTTGACAAAGGGCAAGATGGGAAGGCTGTTTATAGATAAGTCACTATTCTTTGTCCCCAGCAAATAATTGACCTTGTTAAATGAATGTATAGTCATCCAAGAGTCATAGGTCATCAAAGGCAAGGTAAAGTGATTTCACAGAATGTGATCAGAGCTTAAAAAGACTAGACTTCTTGTATATGTACTTCAGTGATATTATGTAAGATTGGATGACAATCTCTCGGTCATGTCATAGCTCTTTAATTTAGGGATTAAGCTAAATAAAACTATTAATAAAACTAAAGTTGAATAAAACTAAATTAAACTAAAACTGAATAACATAAAAACAATTTATATTTAATATATATATTTATATTCATAGATCACTATATATATATATTACATAATTAATTTCTTAAGTGAGCAAACTATTCAATCATTACTAACTCACTTTATAATACTAGCATCTTTAGTTTGGTGGGACACTTCCCCCGAAATTAAATGGCTTTCATATGAATCAAAGAGCTCCAGTACCAAGCTAGAGTGGTTCATTTTCTTTTCTTCTTGTCCTTTTTGCCCTTATAACCTTTTATCAGCACAGTGTTTGGGCAAAAAGAGAAGCACTTCTGTTAAGCAGAGTCAGATAGGATGTAGACAGTCATTCCAAGTTATTGTGGGTGGATGGGAATTCAGGAAGGGGCTGTGAGACAGCTACAGTACATTAGATGAGATAATGAACCAGAAAAATAAGGGTTTTGTCAAGCCAGCAGTTATGTAAAAAACACGTGAAAAGTTGCAAAATAGTAGAAGAAAGTATGCACCAAACTGAAGGGAAAGGCAACATTGTTGTTCAAGGCTGGGGTGAAAAATAGGAAGCTAAGAAATCTGTAGCGAGCAGGACCAATGTAATGTTAAAGACCGGAGGCAGACAGAGTCATAAATCATGGATGCAGTTTAAGCTTGTAAGGATGAAGAAAAAGAAATCAAAACTAAGACACGAGCAAGAGTAAGACTTCTGGGAGTGCGACTTCCATCACATTGACAAAGCCAAAAGCAAGTGATGGGTTTTAGACATAATGAGGAAACCACCAGTCAGGCTAACAGGCCGGTTGTGGGTCTCCTGATCGACTCCAGTCAGGCAGCTGACTGCGGCTCAATTGCCCAGACCTAACATGGACTGACAGCTGCCATGTTTGATGCTTCATGCAGCTGAAGCCCCAAGTGACACTTGCCATACATTTTATTTTTTTCCCCCTTGTGTTTCCTGCTCTATAATAAATGCAGGCTCTTAATGAAGCTTCTTCTCATGACTAAAGACATCTAAAACCTCTTTCTTGTCATATGGATTATCTATGAGGTCAGGACTCAGATTTTCACTCTGTCACATCACAGAAAAGATTTCTGTCCTCTCCCCTCTCATTACTTACATGTAATTTCTACAAAATTATCTTAAACATACACACACACACACACGTAAGTACATACATACGTACGTACACAAAAAACAACCCCTCAACCAGCTGTCATATCTAGATGAAATAGTCAATAAACTGGCAGAGACAGGGAGAAGAAACTAACCATTTGACAGCTACATGATCACAGACTCATCTTTCCATAGAATACAGGTTAAAAAAAAGAAAAGAAAGTCACAGTTTGTTACATTGCATTTAATTAGGAAAAAAAAAAATTAATGTGAAAAAGTAATCATTTTCAAACTTGTCAAAACTTTGAAAAAACTACAGACTGAAAAATCATATCTATTCTTCTAACTACTATGAAATGGTTTCAGAGTTTTGAAAAGAGGCAGAGTGGAAAAGAATTGAAAACTAAACTATCCAAATAAAAAAAGAGAGAAAAGAAAACAAACAACCAATCAAAGAAACAAACTAGATACAGGGTTTTTCTTGGTATCAGAAACTCTGGTATATTAAGGAATTATTCTGTCATCAGAAACAAAATTCCAAAATGAAGTTTCACTATCTCATCAAAAATTGATAAAGTCACAAGGTCAATGGTAGCAAAGGAATGATTAGTCCCACTTTTGGATTATTTCAGGGCTGGCTAGAGGAAGAGGATAATTTAACAGAACTCTCAGACTGAGTGTTGCAAAATTTAAATAACAAATGACTTATTTTCACAGCATAAACCATAGCTGTACAACTCAGTGCCTATTCTTCTTTTATAATGTGCAGGGAAACTTAAAGCCCTAGAAACATGAATGACTAAACAACATGCTGAATAGGGATCTATTTAACATAAATAATACAATTACTGAAACAATGGTTATGTTTTAAAAGGTGATATTTCTAGTAATTTTCTTCAGAATTTTCTCTTCAGAAACTAAGAATGCTCCACTAGGTCAGTACCTATAATGTTAATTTACTTGTATACATGCATATATTATGTAACATACAAATGTATATACATAAATATATATATATATATAAAGAGAAAAATATATATTTGTTACAGGAAATAATTCTTTCCTTTTTTAAAAAAAAAAAAAAAAAACAGTAGTCAGTGATTCATTCAACAAGAAGTTATTCTGCTTCAAAGACTATTTAATATGAAAAGAATTAAATATTAATCGCAATATATATTAGAACTTTTTTTTTACCTTACAAGTGAGTACTCTAATTACCAAGATATACATTTTTTCCTCTGTTGTTTTAATTTGCTTGTTTCAATATCAAAGAAAAATTGTTAGCAAGAGTCTGAACTCAACCTAAACTCAACTCCAAATCTGCCCAGCAATTAAGAAATAATAATAGCAATAAAAAAATAAAGTTCTATCTGTCCAGCAGAATCTCACATGTGATATCTTCAGATAGACTCAGCACATTTACTTTTAAGTGTTACTTTTATATGTAAGCTAGGACTCTAAACAGCTATTACCTCCTAATGAAAACGTTGTCAATTCACTAAGCAGCGTCTAGAGATATCAGCTGACAATGTGTAACTTTCTACTTAGTGTAATGCTAGAAACCTAAACTGAATACCTTGTGGGTCTCCAAGGATTGAAGGAGGAGTGGACTGAGTTTTTTTTTTTTTTTTTTTTTTGGAACTCTTCTTGCTTCTTAAGTGATTGTTAGCACCTATACATTCCTTACTAGAAAAGCAAGAACAAGAGAACAAGTTTTTTTGTGCTTTTTGAAACCTAAGGAAGGCTGCCTTTCCTTCCATGGAAACTCAAGAACAGGTCACACATGAGAACTGTGGTAATCTTCAGAAGGCTCACGTATGTACAATTATCCCCTTGCACACAACAAAGTCACTCTAGTGGCACAATCAAATGTTCTTAACCAAAATGGGAGATTACAAAACAGAATTAGCTCTAGGTCCTTCTTATCTAAACAGAAATCTTGTCCTTAATTATTGCCTTTAAGCACTGAGCAATCCTATGGCCTACTTGAAATGCTGATTTAATCGTAATGCTGAAGGAAGGTCCATACAAGCATCCTACTGCAACCACGCGATCTGGAATATATGCTGTAGTAGGAGAGTTATGTGTGGAGAACTACAAGATCTTCCTCTCTCATTCTTCATCTAGATATGAAGTGTTCTGTTTGCTGTGGTGCCATCTCCAAGTCATTGCTGAGGCACACAGGTGGCACTAAGGGGAATGATTTTGGAATGTGCGCCCCATTGCCACTTTGTGGTAATGAGGTCATTTCAACTTATAGAGAGCTCTCACTATGTCCAAGCACTGTAGACAGTTAATAAACAAACAAACAAACAAAAATATTAGAAAGGAGAAACAACAGAATACCAATAGAATATAAATCCTTACAAAAGGAATAACTGAACCCAAATTTAGTTTTCTTTCTAGTATTCTATTCCGTGCGGTCACATCCCAGTGAAGTCCTGGTCAGGGGTTCAATTGTCAGGTGTTGGACTAATACTGTCACATTGAAACTATATTTGTTACGCCTATAGATACTAAAAGTACATTCAAAATAAATTATCTATTGAAAAAGCTCAGAATTTCTCTTGTGGGTTTGACTTGAGTACTGCACAGCTCAAATAGATTTTTAAACCCAAGTGGCAGGAGAATATACACCAATTAGCCTCATTTGCATCTGAACTAATAAAACCAAAGCTATCTGTCTCAGTTGTGGTGCTAAATTATTCTACAGTCGTACAGCCCTTTATTATTTCCAGAGAAACCTTATTTGAGCTAAAATTCTTTTAGAAACCAAATGATAAAGAATTAAATAGGATAAAATGACATTATAACTTCTAATTAACTTTAAGGGACTTGTTCAGAAAATTCCTCCAAACAAACAGAAGAAGTGGTCTAAGAAATAAGTGAGGACAATTATTTGAAACTTATATTCTTTGTCAATAAAATTAAGCTACAATATTTAATCTTACTAAGATATTACAGTTAATGAGCATACTTTATATTTTACTTGTAGTGCCTTAGAAGGAAAAAAGAACCAATATATACTAAAGAAAATAAGTGCTTTACAGTTTTGAGACCAATGGTGACCCTGCATATATCTACAACTGTGCAAAAGTTCTGGTATGTCTTCATAAAAAATATATATAGGCAAATTAATAATATTTTAACATTTGAAATAATATGCAGAATATTTATTCCCCCAAAATTCCCTGTAACAAAGTGACATTTTTCAGTTTTAAAAAATATGAATGAGATTTGCTCATTTTTCAAACAAAACCTAAGTTTTCTAACTTAATTCCTGGCTCTATCTTGTCTATTTAGAATGTCTGTTTCTGAAAACAACCTAGCTAAGAAGTTTATGGGAAAAGGGAGGAGAGTTTGCTGTGATGCTTTAGACTGTTGAATTCAAAGTCAATGAAGTCAATAGGAATCTTTCCACCTATAAGGAGATTTTGACTTAATTCAAAGGCTAGCTCCCTCTTGTCCTTGAAGGTTTTCCTCTCTTTCAAACATCATACCTTTACTTTTCTCTATGCCTCATTTTTCATATTTCATTCAGAAAATCTTGCCTGTCTTTTCTTCTTTTATTGCTGAAGATTATGTACAAAGCCCAACTGATACAATTACACAATGCAGCAGAGGTCACAGGGAAGCAAAACAATGCAATTCTGTTCACAGTAGCAGAGAGGCTTTGCACCTTTTTGCTAGGACAAAAGACCCTTCTATTCTCTATTGTGCAGTATAAGAGATGCAAAACCTTTACTTGTCACAAATTCCATCTTTTGCGTGTATATCCTAACCAGATGTCTATGTATTAAAGGCATCTGCCTTGTGAATTCCTCTGGGATAATCTACTTTGTCCGATAGAGTTGAATTGCCATTAACAAAGAAAGCGGTGCTATCCAGGATACTCACACAGAAATTAGGAGTGTTTTTTTTTTTCCTTTTAATTCCAATTAGTATTTTAATGTAATATAAAGCGTATGAGCAGAAAAGATGGGAAGTACATCGTCTCATACTGATGGCTGGCAAACTGTCTTGGATAGTGTTCTGAGAGAGAGGAAAGAATTGCACAAGAGTTTCTCCTATTCAGAAGGAGCATGTTTTAACTCCTCAGACATCATGGACAGAAGCAAAAACAGTCTGTCCTCATCCTTAAAGATGGTGACAACAACCTTTAGTTTTCTTTTGTTGTTATTATTGTTAAAATGAATAAGTTACTTGAGGGTATATACTGTTATATGCGGTTTGGGATCAAAGAGAACAGAAAGTACCTTTAGTACCTTAGGCACATCTGCTGGTACTGCACTGAGACATAGGAAGAATTTATTTGTGTTACATGCCATTAGGAAAAAAAAAAAAAAAAAAAAAAAAAGTCTAAATGAGGCTCTCTAAAATGACTTCTTGCTGTACTCAATTACATGTCAATGTGTTAGGAACACAAATATATCAGTTATTTTCACACCCTTCCTGCCTATACTTCACAGAGTTTCAGACGCTCTTAGCAAAGAGGAAAATTTATGAGAAGATTTACAGAGAACTTTTTCAGAAATTTGTCAGTAAATTTGCTTCAGAACTTTGATGACTGTGAAAGATGTGGTATTTAACTAGGATGTTTTGTGAAAGTAGTGACTAATGAACACAGTACTATTACAACTTAATAACTTTATTTATCAGAGCTGAAATATGCCCCTTAACTTCTCTGCCAGAGTATTTTTTTTCCAGCCTTGTTAGCTAGCTTCACAAGTGATATTATATATCTCTACCAACTTGTTTATAACAATAGACTAAATTTATTTATATTAGAATAGGAATTATAATGCTAATTTTGAAATAAAAATCTATCAATTTATTTTTGTATTGGCTATGTCTGTAATGTTACAGTGCAGATAGGTTATTGGCAGCATGAAATTTAGTGGAAGAGTAAGAGAAAATAAATAAACAAATATTGACCAGATGTTCCAGATATATTTGGATGTCTTTCACATTACCAAGTAAGTTAAGTACCTACCTGCCTTTGAAGATCTGTTTTTTACTGCTTGATGATCTAAAAAACAAACAAACAAACAAACAAAAGTTTAATGTGCAACAGGGAGATAGAGAGGGAAGTTGTAGTGAAAATATTCATATTTCCAAAGAGAATATTTATCAGAGAAATGTACCAAGCAACATTAGATTAAAAAAAAAAAAAAAAAAGTAATTGTTGTTATTAGTGAATCTTGTGTGAACCTTGATGCTTCATATCAGCGGAAGACAAATATTTGCTAGTTTCTGTACTCTACTCTCTGAATTTCTCTTGGGCAGATAAAGACCTACGGTTTCTAAATAACTTGTGTATTCTGATTCATATGATTATATGAATACATGTGCAGCTACGAAATTGTTTTCTCTGTCTGTGGTATCCTTCTGTCGCATATTGAACTAAGGCAACCAAATCTGTAGCCTACTAGTCTAAATCAAAGAGGGGGTCAATGTCTACTATTTCCTCTGATGTTAACATATACTTTTAAATAAAAATCTCTTTAATGAGTTATTAGCTATGCTAACTATCTTTCAATTGAACAAACACATGTTCAGCAACCATAGTAGGAAAGGAAACTATAGAACAGATATTATATGATCCACAGTCATCTGCTTCTCTGAAAGTCTGTTAGGATTTCATCCTCAGATTTTCATGACATTTCATCCTTTGAAAAACTATCCAGCGATCAACACTTTATAATGAATGAAGATGGATTTAGGAGAAGGTTTTCAAGAGGAAAATTAAAATGTCTGTTTTGACCTTAAATTAGGGATTCCACTGGAAAAATCTAAACTACAAATAGGAATTTTGAGCATATCTCATGAACTACGATGCAGTTCAGCACCTATTTTGCCTTCTGTTTTGTAGTCTTCACTTGAATATTTATGAAAATTATTCTGAAGTAATAGAGAGCAATTAATGTTGTATTTATGCAAAGAAAATGTACGTGCTATAAAAAAGCAAATATTTCAATAAGTGTGTAAAGTATGCATCACTCTATTGCTGGAGCAGCTAGAAGAATGCTATAGTACCCCAAAGCAAAGCTAGATCCTTTCAAATCAAGCAATCAATGAAGATAAAAGTTCTGAAACTTCTTGAAGAAATGGCAAAGTGGTTTAGGAGGGAAAATGATAGATATGATCAATACAAGATAATCTTAGGTTCTCAAGATGAAAGATATTCTCACTTTTAGTATGAAGTTTCTCATACAAGAGAAACGTGGAATAAATGGTATCTTCTCCTACCCAATTCAGAAAGAAGAGTTCTGATAGAATAAAGAATGAACAGAAAAGTCACTTTTTCAGAAGTCTGAAAGTGTAATTCGAATCCAGCTTGCCTCACTCTGGCATGACAAGATCGTTATCGGTTATGAAATCACTTAACAGGAGCAGTGCTTCTTCTTAATGACCGAGAGTTAACAAAGGCTGCTAGAGTTTGCTGCAATAGCTATATTGATTTAGAAGGATAATTGGAATCCAATCTAAGATTATGTGAGTGAAATAAAGGTCTCTTGTGGAAATAAAGGTCTTGCAGTTAGGAACATGTAATCCTGATATGAGTTTCAATTTTGTGAATAAAAGCGTGTTCACACTCCTGAAAATTATGATTTTCTATATTCTGTGATATAGAATTGACAAGATTTTGAACTGAATAAACCATTTCAGATAAGAGGCAATGACTTCTAGGCGAGGAAGAAAGGACTGCAAAGAGGAAAATTTGTAAATGCTATAAAAAAACAATCAACACAAATACCAAAGAAGTCAAAAAGAGCTTCCTATCTATGAAATAAACAGAAGGTAGGTATTTCTGATTTGCAGGAATGTATGCTGCTTCACTGTTTACATTATGACTATTATATACTTTCAATGTTCATATTAAAGACGGAAAAAAGTTCCCTTCAGGCTTAAAACCTTATTACTGCATTTAGTATTCAATATTCAAAAGCTCATACCTTGGTCAAATCAAAAACAATTTCCTCTTGAAAGCAAAGGTACTTCTTTTAAATGAGAGCTATTTTCATTCTACATTTTAGTTTGTAGTTCTTACCCTTTCAATTCTTTTCACTAAAACTGTTCATAAAAAGGTTGTAGGCTTCTTTTCGCCCTCTCCCACCTCCAGTGGAAACGGTATTTTTCTTTACTCTCCTGAATTCAAAATTTAATGAACTATTTTTGCTTGAACTCTCCAAACAGTTGTCATTCCATGCAAAGTAAACTAGGAAAATTTCAATATAAAATAGATTTCTAAATAGTCATATGTAAATAAAAACTGGAAAATATTAATTTCGCCTAGTACTCTAATTATAGTGAGCACTAGCGGGTAATGTGTCTTTCTTCCTCTCATTTAGAAGAGTTTAAATAGATCTTTACAGTATAAAACTATGATGTTAATCCCTTAAATATATTTATAGCATATAATTCAGAGTCTATCAAAGACTATCAAGAGGACAAAAAAAAAAAGGGTCCCTAATAAGGTTAGCAGCCAGACTCTAGCACATGAAGAAAAGGTCATGATTGCACTCAGGGACTTCAGCTGGCTCAAACAGAGTTTGGATTTATGCTGACTGTTAGGCCTCAGATAGTAAAAAGCTTATTCAAGTGCATAATTTTTTGCATGTTTACGGATGTTCTGTTGCCTCTGTTGGATTATTTTCACTCTTCAATTTGTGCTGAACACGTGCTTTAAAGCTTTGCTGACTTGTATTTAATTTCAGTACAGTGAAATTGACTGCAGTGCTGACCATTGCCTCTGTGTGGTGCCTGCTATTTAGATGTAGTTTTCAATAACATTTTAAAACTTTTCCTCATTTTATTATGCAATTATAACTCCTGCTATGTTGAACTGGAAGAAATGTTCATAGTACTTCATACTGCTGAGCAAAATTGAATTGGGTGGAAAATGACTGTGTGCTAAAATTGCCATATTATTATTATTATTAATGGATTTTTTTTTGCAAAACAAAGTAATGGGAAAATTATCTATCTGAATCACCATTCATATTATGTCATATTTTCTTTCTTAGCTTTTTTAATCCATGACTATCTTCTGCAACTGAATTATTCAGGTAACTCAAATTATAAACTAAAAATATAAATTATTTATATCACCACATAATGTATTCTAAAAATATTTCTCTTATTTTAATTAATTATTTCAGTTATATCCATGATTGTAGACTTGTGCAAAATATATGAAGTTTCTTGTTTCTGAGAAACTTACAATCAAAAAAACCCACAAGCTGTATCATACAATTACTATAAGATGAAAAAGATCAATTCTTTACACATTTTAATGTGCTAAATTAACATTTAATTTGATTTTTTAATCTGATTTAACTTTGAAGTTGCCCCTGCTTTGAGCAAGAGTTTTAGCAGACAACCTGCAAAGTTTACATCCAGCCTAAATTCATCAATGATCCTATGATTCCATGGTTCTAACTATGGCTGAAAAGCATTATAGAAGAAGATAAATATTTATGAGGGAATAACTTTCCTTTGGATAACAAAATTAGTAAAGCATTGTGTTTGCACTGAGGAAAATACAATCAGAAACTTCATCAGTATACAGTGAACCCCGTGATGATGAAATTTCAATGGATGCACCAGGAAGACTAGAGAAGTAGTTCACCCATCTACCTTGGAAATTTGTCAGGGAATTTGGAGGGGGACAGGAAGAATAATTTATTCTCCCTGTGATCACAGAATAAGTCTCCTAAATATGCTTTTCATCTCACCAGTACCAAATCTCAAAGTACTTACTTTCAAGCCTTGATCATTCCAAGTGAGATCTTTAAGAAGATATTAGTCCGTAACAAGCTGTTCTCAGAACCAAGAGATGGAGCTTCTGCTGTTGTCATGAGGATTTTCACATTATACCAAGCACATTGTTCCCCTATTCTGGAATCACTACCACATTCACAAGTCTACCCCAAAATTCGGTGATAAGCCTCACATGAGGAGTAAGGCAATCTATTGTGGGCATCATCATTACAATGTGGTCCTACTTGATCTTCACTAAAAATTAGTCTACTGATTTCTTATGTCTCCCTGGGAAAGAAACAATGATTCAGTCAAAAATATTCATGGAGATGTCTAAATCTAGTAGGTTCCAAGATAATTGTAAAAGAAGTACCTCAGTAGGCTGGCTCTCCACAGCAAAATAAATGTTGAATGAAACAAATCTATTCTTTCTTTAAAACTATACAGAGAAATAAGTAACACTGTTACAATGAAAATAGACTGGAACAATTGACTTTTACAGGTTTAATAACAAATTATTTTAAAATATATATCCAATACCACAAAGAGCATCCACCTAGAAGTAATGGCTGCTTTTAAAATAACTGCATCTTTCAAGTCTTAATAATTAGTACTGCTATCAGTTACAATGTTCAAGTTTAGGATCTATCTCATTGACAATTTGTCCATGTAATTTTAATTGTGATCATAAGTATTTACCAAATGCAAAGTTGATGAATCAAAAAAATATATGATTTGTATGACAGTCATAATTAATCTAGTGATACTTTTTCAGTTCTTGAAGAACATTCCAAAGTTATTGGAAAACGATATTTAATGTCTGATGCCAAATATACTGACAGAATATTTTTATACACTAGGTGTATATGAGATCTACATGAGAGGTCTGAGCAGTAATTTCCTTGCTTATTATGTTGTTGGTCACTTTTCATCAAGGATAGAGACAATCTAAGGCTCCGACTTAGATACCTATCTTTTAAGCAGCAAAAGTGAGCAAAGATGAATCCAACACACTGTGCCCATAACTCAACTGGAATATATTCATTTGAACTAAGTCTACAAAATGGTCTCATTAATCACCTTTTTTTTATGAATTATTCATGCAATACTTCATGTTGTCTGACTCTGAAATATCCACATCTTTGTCTGCATCAAGCTAGGTATAATTATACTTTACAGGATTACAGGCAATTAGTTTTATTATTACTGCAATCAACAGTAAAAATGCAGAAAAAACATCCATTTTTTTCAATTTGCTATGTAAATTGCATTTAAAGTGAGAGAAAACTCTTAGAGATTTTTTTCAGATTATATTTCTACAAATTCATAATAAATGATTAGAAGACTGTATATAATAATTACATTTTCAGAATATTATTTAAAATTAAAACTCAGAAATATCTATGACATTAAACCAGTTATCAATCAAATAGAGGGTGGCAATTAGTTACCGTGGAGATGTGTATTTTTAATCACAGAGTAAATTGCTTAATTTAAAATATCAAATATAAGCATTTCTTTATTTATTGTGAAAAAAATATTTTTTGATTTTTTTTTTCTTAATAACTGTGCGTGACTCACTTTCTCGACCCCCTTCCTAGTTATTGAAAATGAATGGGCTAAGCTTCTTCCAGCAGTGAAGGAGGGTTAAGGTTGTATAATTGCCTAAGGAGATGCTAAGAAGTCTTGGGTATCAACAGAATAAATTGTGCTTATATAGGACTGCCTTCCCTGCTTGCCCCAGGCATCTGGTTGCTTGCACATCAAGGGCCCAAGGCCTAGCTCTGACAGGTAGAGCTATATAACCTTAGCTCAAATAGCTGAGAAAATTGCAAATTTGTGAGAAATAAGTATGTGAAAAAGGATTAAAAGGGTAAATTAAAAGGATAGAAAAGGTACAAATGCAGAAGATGATAGAATCTGTGGAGCCATTGAGTCGGTCATCCGTGCCCACATCAGTGGAGCTGGTGGAGGCTGAGTGAGTCACAGTGGCCACCCTCTCTCCATCTGACCGAGGCTGCCTTCCCAGCAAAGGCTTATCAGGTGCCTCATCTGTGTGGAAAGCCTTAACCCTTAGCTTCTTACCTTCTGAAAGCCTACTGAGCTTACTGACGTGTGAGTCAATAATAAATGAGTTATGCTTTAAGAGATGTGAGTATCTTGGTAACACAGTCTCTCTGTGCATGAAGAGGTCTGAATGAACTGAGCCTAAGCAACAATGATGAACACTTTAGCAAAGATAATGAAGGTCCAGGCACTAGAGACATTTTAAAAAAGGAAACCTGAAAACTTGCAACTTTTTTATTTTTGGGGGGGAGGAGGGGACATTTGTTCTTGTTTTTTGGATTTTTTCATTTGTTTTAGTTAAGGCAGTAGGTGAGAGAGAGGATCAGAGAACAAGTATGGGCTTTGAAGCTTGTTTAATATCAAAATGTATGTTCAATGTGGAACTTCAGTAGATGCCCCCCCCCACCCCCCCAGAAAAAATCATTTACCAATTTCAGGCATTTTGTTTTGTTTTGTTTAGCTTATTGATACAAAATTAAAAGGAAGAGGCTAAACAGAATTAATATGAAGCTCTAATCCTGCAAAGCAGCAGTCTGAAACTTCTGTTAGATCTAGGGAACAAATTCTGATCAAGCTATAATGTCTGAATAAGTTTGTATTCTGGTCTAATGCTTGGACATCGGACAAACTCAGAGAACCAAAAGGAGCATGTAGTTCATAAAATTAAATGCATATAAGTATTTTTATGTTCATGAGTAGTGCTATAATGTTCAGTGTATAACTTTCACAGACAAAACCTAAGCTCTCAGTAGAATAAGGACCAATTTGTCATGTATATTAAGTATTGTAAGCTTAAACTGTTAATTAAAATAAGAACTTATTATGTTAGACTCAGATTCCTTCATGCTAAGCTTTTTGCTTCACAGAGATTTCTAGCTAGAAGGGGTCTATGAGGTGGGAAGGTATCTAGAAGCAATGGGATATTACTGTTAGATACATGGTTGGGATAATAGCATTAAAAAAGCTGGATATAGATGTACTTAGGTTAGAGCTGTAGGAATCAACCAGTCCTTATTCTGTTTGTGCATCTAGAGAGGAGGAAGTCAAATACTGGCTGCACGCAGCACATTTGGAAGAGCTTTTCAAAGGTAATGGATAAAACAATCCTGGCAACTAGCTTTTACTTCTAGATGCCTCAACACACAATTTGAAGACTTAACAGTTTTAAGGATGAAAGACATAGAGTTAGTCATGAAACTACAGAAGTAAATTTATAGTTCATACAACCACCCTGCTTTATAATCCAGCCCACCTCCGGCACAGTGTTTGGGGAACAGAAAGTGGTTTTGAGATCTGTGTGAAGATCACCCGATGCACCTCCTGTGTGCCTGTTTAGTTAAGAAATGAGACGGGGCGAATGCTGAATGAGCTACTTCTAACCACATGTAAATTTCTGAAATGAGACAGATTTGAATATTTTCAGAAGGAAAACAAACCTCACCCCAGTGACTGTGGGTGAATCCTGTGTCAAAAATCTGTTCCTTTTTACAAAGCATGGAGTCATAAGACCTTTCAAATTAACAGTAACAAGAACCTTTAAAAATGAAAAGGTCATCCTCTTATTATTCTCCATTTTCCTCTTACAAACTATCTATAAAAACCTTTAGTTTACTCAATATAGAAATTGTCTACCTGCATGGTAAAAGTTTAGTCGTGTTATAGGAAAATAAGTCACAGCTTTATAATGGAAAGCAAATGTTGACAACAGGTAGTTTTACCATTCTTTTTAGAAATGCAAAAGTTCACAATTGGCAAAAATATAAAAGATGAAAGATATAAAAGAGCTGAGATATAAAAATATCAGAGAAAAATGCAATACTTGGCAGCGGCATAAGAAGAAGACAAGTGATACAAATTTGGGAAAAGATGACAACTTTTTCTTGTTTCACTGATCAAATATCAAAAATCAATAAAGAACATTAAAAGTATTGATCCACTTGCAATTTAAAAGTATATGAAGTATCATAACAATCTAGTAAATGTTTATAGCTAATTAATAAGATGCTTTAATTTCAATTTTGAAAATTATAACAAATAGAAAATGTGATTTTGTTTACCGAGACCCTGAAAATCTAACATATTTTAAAATATTTTCTTCAGTTAAAAATTTTGTGTCAGTTTACTGCCAGTATTACTTTTAGGTAGTTACCATGATTTCTTTTTTTTTTCTCTCTCAAATAAATACGACGTTTGCAAGAAAAGCTTCACTGTTTGTTCTTACCTAAGGGGGATAGTAATTTTAATTCTTGTAACCTTTGACCTATTTCTTTGCTCAGAGATAGAAGAACCATTATATATACCTAACATAAAATACATTTTTCTTAGGTTTGTTTTCAGTAGGCAAAGAAAAGGAGTGAAGTAGGTATTTCAGTCAAACCCATTGAGCAATGTGGGTAAGTAAAGACATACTGTAAGGAAAAGATTTCAATGGAATGTTATACCTCAGTCTTTCAAACCTGAACATCTGCTATCAATCTAATAGCAAAACATCTGAGATCTTAAAGGAAAAAGAGGAGGGAGGAGAATAAAAGAATAAGAGAGTTCCAGAAAGATATCTGTGACTTAAATCAAAGAATTTCTACTTTTCTAAAAATAATATTCCAACACTCTCTTTCTCTTTTTCTTTCTTTTTTTTTTTTTTTTTTCACTTTCAGAGGACTTGTAAGACAAAAAGGTAGTTAGAAAAAAAGTAAATCACAATTCTATTCTATTTTTTTTAAGTTATTCAACACAAGCAAGGCCTCTGATGGAACTCCTTTACAGTATTCATTTTATACTACTATCTGAATTGTCACAATAACCTTTTTTTTAATATATATATATATATCATATACAAACACAGGGATTCAGACTGCTCTCTGGGGAATGTTAGAAAACTCACAATAAGAAATAAAGAAAAACACAATTAATTAAAAGCATAGGTAGCATATATTTTATAGAAATCCTTAATATCAGTGCATTGCCGTGGTAACAAGTATTCAGAAGACTGAGGTTCCTTGCAAGCAGGTTTATGAGGGAATAATGTAGTTTACTATTCAGGAATGGTGTTGACATACAAAGTTTCCCTCAAAGATTTCTCAGCTTCCAAGTATACCTGAGATTTTTGCAAAAATCTTACATAGCACCAAAGCTTTCAATTACAGACTTCCAATTCTTCCATGAATAGCACTAAAGTGCCTTCATTTCTTTTTCACTCCTTCCTCTTCCTTGTTTTTTGAGGGAGATGATTCTTAATTACTTAAAAAAAAAAAAAAAACTTCAAATTTGCTTGATAGAGGAAGACAGAGTTCTATGAGTGCCAAGTTAATTACAAATAAAATGTACACATTTTATAAATGGAAAATATTTTCCTAATATGAATTTAGAATTCGTACCGGTTTCTTTCACTTAGTTCTAATGAATTCTCAAAGACTTCAAGACAATAGATTAATTGAAGATCATCCCTACTGCATGACTATAAACCAACAAGCAAGTAGAATCACATAAAACCATCAGGCAAGCTCAGGAAGTGTAGGATAGATGAGCAGATGCAGAGGTGGATTGAGAACTGGTTGAAAGTCAGAGTTGAGGGTTGTGATCAGTACTGCAAAGACTAAGTGGAAGACTATAGCTAGCAATGTGCCCCCAGAGGTCAAGTCCTGGGTCCAGTCTTGCTCAACTTTTTCATCAATTACCTAGATGCCTGGTTTAGCAAGTTTGCTGATGATATCAAGCTTGCTGGGAGGAGTGGCTGTTACACCAGAGGGCTGTGCTGCCATTCAGAGAGACTTGGACAGGTTGGACAGATGGGCGGAGAAGAACCTCATGAGGTTCAACAAGGGCAAGTGCAGAGTCCTGCACCTGGGGAGGAATAATCCCATGCACCAGTACAAGCTGGGGGCTGACCTGCTTAAAAGCAGCTCTGTGGAGAAGGACCGGGAAGTCCTCATGAACAAGAAGTTGACCATGAGCCAGCAATGTGCCCTTGTGGCCAAGAAGGCCAATGGTCTCCTGGGGTGCCTTAGGAAGACTATTGCCAGCAGGTGGAGGGAAGTGATGCTGCCCCTCTACTCAGCCCTGAGGAGGCCACATCTCGAGTACTGCATCCAGTTCTGGGCTCCCCAAAACAAGAGAGACATGGATCTCCTGGAACAAGTGCAGCATAGGGCTACGAAGATGATGAGGGAACTGGAGCATCTCTCTTATGAGAAAAGGCTGAGATAGCTGAGCCTGGAAAAGGGAATATTGAGTGGGGATCTTATAAATGCGTATAAATATCTAAAGGAGAGTGTAAAGAAGATGGGGCCATACTCTTATCAGTGGTGTCCAGTGACAGGACAAGAAGCAATGGGCACAAACTGAAACATAAGTTCCATCTGAACATGAGAAAAAAATAATTTTCTATAAGGGTGACAGAGCAATGAAACAGATTGCTTCAAGAGGTTGTGGAGTCTCCTTCCTTGGAGACATTCAAAAGCCATCTGGCAGGGCCCTGGGCAATATACTTTAGGTGATCCTGCAGGAGGAGGGGGTTTGGACCAGGTGATCTCCAGAGGTCTCTTCCAGTCTCAACCATTCTGTGATTTTGGGAGCTATGGAGGGAAGAGATTTTGTGTGATAAATAGCAATCTGATCTGAGGTTCCCAGCAGAACAATCACCTTTAGTTATTTGTACAATATTGTTCGTCCATAGGATCCAGAGAATTACTTAACTGCAAGTTCTTATTTTGCCAACAAAATGAACTTGGGGTAAAATAGAAACATAAATATATTCAGAAAAGACAGAGGGAGAACAAAACAACAACAGAACTTGAACAATCTTATTCTCTACCTTATTAGTTCAGACTCATTGTAAGGAATGTGTATGTGTGTGTATATATTTGTTTAATTCCCTTAATATTTAATGAACTTTGATATAATATCCAAAATTAGTTCCAAACATTAGAAATTTGATATTTTTATAGTGTGTTTTCTCAGTGTTTTAGTTTAAAGCATTTAGTACTCATACAAATATACAAAGGGGTTTTCCAGTTACAAAAGTTGTTGCAATGTTCCATCAAAAGCTGCTAAACGAAGCTGATAATAGATGTTAAAGCAAAACTCACTATGTACTCAAGTTTTGATTCCCCCAAATTTTGCTAATGCACAATAAATAAAAATGTGTGTACTTTATAAAGCCTTACTAAGAAAACAAACTGGAAAGCTTAAAAGGAAAAGTGTAATTTGACATTTCTGGGTGCAATTTAAATGTGCATTTGTGTGTGTGTGTGCATATAGGCTTTGTAATAAATGAATGCCACAACTAAGCTTTTAATCATTAATCTTCCTGTCAGGATTCAAAAGAGACAGAACCTCTAAGTGTTGCTAAGGTGTCATGAGACTTGTGTTCGCAGGATTCCACTTGACTTTGTAGCCTCTCATCTCTACTGATGTTACAAACCACTCATTACTCTTACTGCCAGGAATTAATGCAACATATGTAACGAGGGAAGTAGCAATATCTTTTTGACAAAAGAAAAAAAGAAAAAACTCTAAATCAATGTTAGAGGGAGAACAATTTCAATATTTGAGTGGTTATGCTGCTGCAATTATAACCATAATTTGCATTTCAGAAACTAATATGCAAGGGAATTTGCCCATAGCAGTCATACTCTATTATCATTTAATTAGTCTTCCACCATGCAAAAAGCACTACAATGTTATATGCATGTGAACTCTTTTTGCTCAACTGACAATAACTAATCCACTCTCCTCAGCTCCAAATTTTTGCTCAGACAAAGCGAAACAAGGGTGAAGGTTATTATTTTGAGGGGAGACAAGCAAGACACCTTGAGCAAGGTGTCTCTATTTTCTCTAGAAAATATTTGCTCTATTTGCTCTCACCAGAGCAAGACAATGGTGATGGGGTAGGCTATACACCTAACCTAAAATTGTGTGTGCTGGGATATTCCTTTCACCCTAAAATCTTCATTTTTGATTATCAGCACTACTTAGATGAGAGACATTTTGTAGATCAATATGTAAGAAACAAGGATAAAATAAATAGAAAAACCGTTATTCTGGACAATCTACTGTTATGAAATATACTGTTACTTCAGGTCTTGTGAAACAATGCTGGGATCCTTAACACATTGTAGGATTATTACTTTTGCAAGAAGCCACTGAAATTTGATACAATATGTATTTACGTGCTTGGGCATATACATTACACATTAGGAATTCTAGGATATATAAGTTATCAGAGCTTTGACCTCAGGGCTCAGTTTGTCCTCTGAAGTTATATCTTGATTCCTCGAGGATACTAGTGCTATATGCTTCACATTGTAGATTTTTTTTATTTCATTATTCTTCTATAATAAAAATTGCAATACTACACACATTCCATATAAATTTGCAAGGTAATTTTTTTATCACTAAACCTTAGCTATAAAAATATGTATGTGTATTTTATTTTCAATGCTTTTACTTTTTACCTGTTCAGAAAAAAATGCAATTCATAGAATCATAAGGTTGGAAAGGACCTTTGGAGATCATCTAGTCCAACCCTCAACATAGTCCTAAATGGAGATTGAACCCACAACCTTAGCATTAGGAGCACCACAGTCTAACCAACTGAGCTAAACATGCCTCCGGTTGCTTAGGAGATATTCAATAGCAATGAAAATTGAACATTTATCTCTACCAGAATATGTCTAAAATGAACATTTGGAGTGGAAAGAAAATTACATACTGTATAAAACAAAACAAAACTGGGAAATAGTGTTTTTGATCTGTTGATGGTAATAAGCTATAGGAGGATATTCTATATGAGGTCTTCATTTACGCTTTTTACTGAACTTCCCTTGTACTTTCCTGTGGTTTCTGATGATACTTATTCTCCATTGTGCAGTAACCATTTTGAGCATTATTTTCAGATTGCTGGAGTTCATTTTTGAATGGCAGAAATTTACAGTTGACTATTCTGCCAATTACATTCTTGCTAGTTGGGCAACATGCAATTTGCCTGTTTAGACTTAGACTGTAGGTTTTTCTCTTATATAGAACATATATACTAGGAAATAAGATTTTACAAAAGTTTAAGGTGGTAATTTAAGCCACATTTCCTCACCAATGATGTTGACTTGACTTGATCTCTTTACTATTAGTGCCATTTCCTTTTATTTTTAATTTCGTGTTTGTTTCTTTTGTTTTTGTTTGTTTGTTTGTTTGTTTTTACCATCAGAGTTGTGAAAGGCTGTGAGTATTTATTATACAAATGTTGTAGTACACTTTCTTTCTGAATTTAAAAGCAATAAATATATTACTCTGAGTATTGTTGTCTCCCCATCTTTAGAACGGATAGCTTCTTTCTTCATCTAATTAGTCCCTCTTTCATTTTTGGAAGAAGCTGAAAATCGTCATGATGTGAGAATCTAGAAAACACAGAGGGAGCAAAAAAAGGTGTTAGTGTAGGACTGGACTAACAGCTACTGTTCCACACAGTCCCATACCGTGAGTGAATGCAAGTCACTCTTGACCAGACACTCCAACCAGACACAGCAGACACAGCAGCTGTGTGCCTATGTATGTATTTAGCTGTTCATAGAACCACAGCATTGGTAAGGTAAGAAAGGACCTCTGGAGATCAGCTAGTCCAACACCCCTGCTCAAGCAAGGTCACCTACGGTTGCATCCAGGTGGGCCTTGAAGATCTCCAGAGAACGAGACTCCACAACCTCTCTGGGCAACCTGGTCCAGTGCTCCGTCACTCTCACAGGGAAGAAATTCCCCCTCACGTTCAGGTGGAACTTCCTGTGCTTCAGCTTCTGCCCATTGCCTTTTGTCCTGTCACATGGCACCACTGAAAAGAGTTTGTCCCCATCCCCTTGACACCCTCCCTTCAGGTACTTGTACACATTGATCAGATCCCCCCTCAGTCTTCTCTTCCCCAAGCTGAAGAAGCCCAGCTCTCACAGACGTTCCTCATAGGGCAGATGCTGCAGCCCTCTGATCATCTTTGTAGCCCTACGCTGGACTCTCTCCAGTAGCTCCATGTCTCTCTTGGCCTGGGGAGCCCAGAACTGGACACAGGACTCGAGATCAGGCCTCCCCAGGGCTGAGTAGAGGGGCAGGATCACCTCCCTCCACCTGCTGGCAATAGTCTTCCTAAGGCACCCCAGGAGACCATTGGCCTTCTTGGCCACAAGGGCACATTGCTGGCTTATGGTCAATCTGTCATCCACCAGCACTCCCAGGTCTTTCTCCACAGAGCTGCTCTCCAGAAGGTCAGCCCCCAGCTTGTACTGGTGCCTAGAGTTACTTTTTCCCCAGGTGCAGGACTCTGCACTTGCCCTTGTTGAACCTCAGGAGATTCCTTTCCACCTAACTCTCCAGCCTGTCCAGGTCTCTCTGAATGGCAGCACAGCCCTCTGGTGTGTCAGCCACTCCTCCCAGCTGAGGAGGTACTCCGTCCCCTCATCTAGGTCATTGATGAAGAAGTTGAACATGGGACCCAGTACTGATCCTTGGGAAACGCTGCTAGCCACAGGCCTCTGACTAGACTCCATGACACTGATGACGACCCTCTGAGCTCTCCTGACACACTTTCAGCTTCTAAGTGTTCCTTAGGCAACTGTTTTTCAGGATGCTTGTGTGCAGTTAATGAAGCACTAGTGTTGTCAGTAAGTTGCCTACTGCCACAGTTCTGGAGTTGGATCCTCAGATCAGGCTCATGTCAAGCAGGAGAGGCTGATCCTTGAAGTCCCAAGAGGATCTGCGCAAATATGCATATTCCTGATATAAGGGTATTCACACAGCTTATGGGAGCTTTGGATACTTTCAATGGGCCCTGATATCCTTAATATCTGATATCCAATATAGGTGCTTTAATCAATGAGGTATAGATATACCAGTAAGTGCTTTAATCAATGAACCCACTGTTCTTGTTACACAAAGTGGAATTCAGTCACCAGAAATTTTATGCTGATATTTTGGTAGTTAATGTAGTTTCCCAGGATATATGAGTTTGAAGTTATTAATTTAAATCAAGCTGAATAGGGATTTAAACATAAATCTTCCACATTCCCACAGAGTGGACATCAGAACATCAGGATGTTAACTCTTCTGAAATGATCTATCTTACGTTCAAGAACATAATTCCAAGGCAGAGTTTGTTGTTCAGGATTTCAAGACTAGTCATGAGCAGATTCACTCTCACTAGATATTTGATCTCTGCAAATAATTCCCTATTTCTTCTTTGCTTGACTTCATGGCTACTATTTCCTTTTCTTTCGGCTCTTTAATGTGGATTCCTTCATTTGGCTGCTACATCTTCCCATGCACTCTGAAAGAATTGCAAACTCTAGACATGAGAGTATTTGAAGGTTAGATATTGATAATCTAGCCCCTAGTTTGTCTGTGACAGAGCTACTCATCTGTATAATGGTGATACAAGACTTTTCACATTTTTACAGTACTGTTAACATAAATAGAATAATACTCCAAGTATCATGAGATCTCACAGGTAGTATATGTTAGGTGAGTTTTATTAGTCAGACGGTCCATATAAATTTCTATTACATTCTTATGAAAATAAGAGACTGAAAAAAAAAGTATGAATATCAGAGCTAATATGCCCTTTTATTTTTCATTGTACTTGTGGGATATTATGAATTGTTGTTTGGCAATTGCTATTGGAAGATATTTGCAATGTACTAGAGAATTTAAATGTCACAGCCTTTTCCCTTGAAATAAAGGGAAAAGTTGTTACATCTAAATGAAAAGAGGGAAAAGACTGTATTCAAATGGATCAGAAAGAGGACAGAGATGCTGTCCACCTTAGAAATGGAGAACATATTCAGTACACCAAAGAATTTTTATTTTCTGATCTCTAAATTATATAAAATACAAACGTGAATATAAAAGAATCTACTGATCATTAGTAAGTAGGGTTGTAGCAGTCTGGTGTAGCTAAGGGCCCAAATCCCACACTTTAACTTTTCTGTAATCAGTTTGCAGTAGGAATTTGGCAAAGTGACTTCTAGTACATGTAATAATAGCTGTACAAAGCTTGGAGTTTAGTCTTAGAGGTAAATGGGTTTTGTCTGCAAGGCAGGCAAGAGAGAGTCGGATATTGATGGAGAGAGACATTCAGGGTTCATTAGGGGTTAAACAGGACCGGATTAATGAAGGACTTGCACTCCAAGCTGCACAGGGAGCCGCGGGAACTGTGATGGGGGGTCGCTGATGGGAGGCTGCTGGAGCCACAGATCGGACGCGTGGGTCAGGCGCACAGACGGGACTCAACTTCTCGTACCTATGGGCCCTTTAAATCCAATAGAACTAGTTCCTTATCTCAGCTGTGCTAACCCTGAGAAATTGCCATCCAGGAAGCAGATAGATTTTGTTGAAAAAATGATATAAGCATGCCTGATCATGATGGGAATTTGCTCGATGTGCAGCTTCACACACTGGGCCTGCTGCCACCTACTCTGCCAGTCACTGACTCCTCGCCAGGTCTCCCGTAGGTGTTCTCACTACCGTGAGTAATAGCGGCACATGTTGCACTTTATAAAACATTCTGAGAACATGTTAATATAAATATTATTATTATTATTCTCTTATCTTCTTACAGAAGTCTATTTGCTAGCTTCCTGCTCTAGTTCACTTTGTGACTGTAAAGTATATGCCATAATTATTCTATATCAAAAAGAAAGGATGTTTGTTTCATTTATTGAACAAGATTTACCTTCAAGATTGGAGCTATTAAGTGGAGATAAAATTGGCTTGTTTTAGGAGCAGAGAAAGATAAATCTTATCAGTTGATAAGATATGGATTTTGCCTGGGTTTCTTTTAGAAATGCTGAAAATACTGTAGGTCTTGTTCTTTACAGATTTTGCAGCTCTGATACCACAAATTGAACTACTCTCAACAGCAAAATCTTATAAATTTCATAATTAACTTTTATTTTAAAATATTTATCCAAAGTCAGTCAAATAAGAATTACAAACCAAGTAGCTGCATCTATCTGCAACCTCTGTGTTAGGTAAAATAATGGATCTTTAGTCAATGATTTTATTTGTGTTGCAGATTAGTAGAACACATTTTGTAATAAAGATGCTTATTTAAAATTAAGGGGCAAAATTGTTTGTTCTGTTGTTGTTTTTGTTTTTTAGTATACTAGTGTTGCCTTGAGATCTTCTAAAATGGACTCTGGATATTCAAAGTAACTTTTTCTCCCTCAGCATATAAGCCCGTATAACAATAATATCTGACCAGTTGCAGGTAGAACTAGGCTCCAGAAACAGGCCCAAAAATATATTCTATTTTAACTGCAAATTTTTTTCTAATGAGGGGGAAAAAAATCAACTAATGCCTAAGTTTCATGTTTGTGAGTATGTAGTAATTTAATTTCATTTAAAAATATATAACTATGAAGGTGATGCTATTATAAGTGTAAAAGGAACTCTTTAATATAAACATATAACAATTACTATCTCAAAGGTAAAAATAATAATAAAAATCAATTTGGAGATAGAAGATGAATTTCCAGTTGTAACACAATAATGGCATTATATTCTGTACCAATATTGGCAAACACCTGCAGAAAAGACAATATTTTTTTCAGCTTAGCCCAAGCTCTTTTGTTGTCTCCATGCTTGGTAATAAACACACTACAATAACTGTTATAAAATAAATTCTATTAGATATAATTTGGAATGATAAAATTATACAGCTCCCATAAATAAATCAGATTGCAATTCATATTTTTTTTATTTGAATTATGTGCTCATTATTATCAGGAATATTTTAAAAGCAATATTTACAGTGTACATGTGTCTATTGCTTTAAAATCTTCTGATGATAGTTGGAAATTATAATCAAGTAGTTTACTTAGAGTGGTGTTTTCCACGCTGTAGTTCTTGGATAAGGGAAGCTACTTATATAGCTAATTATGAGCTGATGTCTAAAGATTATATTAATCATAAAGAATCATGATATTCTCTGGTCAGATAGACAAAATACTCTTAAATATAGGCATAGGTGCCTGACTACAGAAAGTGGTTAGAAACAAACAAACAGCAGCAACAAAAGACACAAAAAGCAGTCCTCAGAGACAGTCTCATATTGAGATATCGGAACTCACATGACACTTCTGTGCTTTACCTTAAGATTCCCTGAACATCAGCAATGCACAATGCCTCTCCATGATTATATTATTTTATTATCCTTTAAATTCATTCAATTTGGGTATGTAATAGGTGGAAATATTTACTCAAGTTGAGGATTAAGCAGATAATACAGAGAAGAGTGGAGAACTTCTGCTTCCAAGTCTGGATCGACATCAGAGATAGAAAGAGAGGAACAAGAGAATTAGGACAGAGCTCTGAGGAGAGAAGACAATTTCTGCAAGGTACAGAAATTTTCTAGCAAGCAGTTTGTAACTGAACTGCAATTTTGAACCTAGTGTATCCCAATCAGACTGTGCTGTTTAAAATAATTCACACTACACAATGCATAGCAAACTGCAAATTCTGGTTCTTGACTTTAAAGGTAAGGAAAAAGAGAACAGCAAAACTCTAGGAGAACTGCGAGGTATTTTCAAAATTCGTGGAATGTAAACTATTCAGTCTGAATTTTCAATCTTGTCTAAATTTATATTTCTTTTCTTGAATAGCAAGTATTGAGTCAAGATGATGATAGTGCCAGCTCAGAATTACTAAAAGACCTAAAGCATACCAAAACACAGTGAACATATCAATATCATATTATAAGCATGAAACAAAATATTTTTTTCTCTCTAGCAGAAAAAGTGACTTAACAGAGACAGTACCTTGCCTAGCTAAACATATGTCAAACAAATAACATTTCCAATGTCAAAAAGGTAAATACAAAATAAATCCTAATAATACAATAGGACTGGTTTAGAGATTAAGTACTACAGAAATCTTCAAGTTTAACAACATTCAGTAGGTCAAAAATCCATCCAAGCTGAAGTATTCACTGAAATCATTTTCTTTTACATCTGTTTCCACTTCAATACTTTATGTAGTTAAAGCAGTCTCTCCAGTTTCCCCTTCAGTGTTTGTCCTGTTTCTGAGAATGAGAATACAATGGAGAATCTGTTGAGAAAAATTTGATTACAAGGAATCTCAATGGTAGGCTGAGTCCTCAAAATATAGGAATGTCAAGAAGAACCCAGAGGGCTTGTTTAAAAGTTAGACTTGTCACTTTAAAATATGGCTTCTGACAATCCTTCGAAAAGCTGCTGGGCAGTTCACAGGTTCCTATTGGAAATGATGAAGAAATTTGTTTGGAGAAAATATTACTCAACTCAATTTTGTTTTCAACTCATCCGTGATGCATAGAAAAAAATGGGGATCACATTTTGCTTTGTAGTCATTCATTTATCAGACTATACTCAAGACATAGAACAGACTGCCAGACTAATTTTTGAGGACAAAGAAACTCTGATAATTAAAGTATTGTCACTATCATAGCAGGAATCTACAAAGGAACAACGGAAGTAAGAAATGCAGAAAACAGATAAAGTTAGACGAACTTAATATTCTCATTTTGGCAAATGCTGTGTTTCCAAAAATTAAATCAGAGGTCAACACAAATTTTTTGTGATAACGTTAAAACTAAATACTGAACAAAGTAAAACCAAGTGGAAAATCAAATCATTTATTCATATGGTTAGAAAATTAAATCAGTTGATCTTTCAATTTATTATACTTTTGGAAAACAAATATAATAACCTAAATTTGTTCACTTCCAGTAAAACAATACAAACACAAAAATTATTTCAATTAAATGTGAATGAAAATAGTCACAGTCTGAAATGACCTTTTTTTCATAGTTTACTAAATATACATATAGTTTCTAGGATCAGTTTGAAAATATAAAACTGTGTGTGTACATATTTTGAATATATTCTAATTCACCTACTAAAATGAAATATGTGTATATTTATAATAAAGTAATAAAGAGAGGAACAGATTGTAACAAATATAAGACAAGATATTCATGGAGGAAGAGGGCAAAATAGGACTTATCCTCAACCTGACACTCTGGAGATCTCTCGTAACTAATTCTCCTAACTAGAAAAATAATTCCTGACAAGACAGTTTTATGTCTGAAAATATCCATTCTTCAGAGTTTGATTTTCCCTTTCTATCTGCCATTAATTTTCTTCTTCTTCACCTTGCATTTCCCTGTAACCCTTATAATACTCCTCACAGCTTCTTCTTGGCTATTAGGTTACTGCTGTATGGAATCCCCTATGGATTTGATATATCAGTAAGCTATTATTATTTTCCTCCTTTTGTCTAGTACTTCAGATTTCCTTTATCTTTTGTTCAATTCTTTCACTAGCATCATGAGGATATCAAAACAGTTGGAGGTTGCACAGGAGTAGGGTATACAACAGTGGCTAAAAGCACATTGCCACATTGTAAACTGTACTTTTAGACAAAATATATGTGAAAATAACACAAGTTAGAGCAGCTCCACATTTTATAAATGCTATAATTTCTGTGCTAATAATAATAATAAAAAAGCCACCTTCTATCTTCTCCTGATAACTTAGACATCTGTAATGCCTTCCTGAATATGAAGTTTGGAAAGACTCCAAAGTATACAATGATTCTAAGATGAAATTAAAAATGCAAATGATTTTAAAAATCTATGTGTACATGTTGAATTATTCTCATAGTAGCATTCATATTGATTAAGGAATTGATTTAGTGATCAAGGAAAGTTTTCAATAACTACTGTAAACACTGACTTGAAATTAAATTAAAATAAATTAAAAAGAAAAGCCGTTAGAAATATAATATGTAGGAGAAATAAAAAATTGAATTCACTAAGTTTGAATCTATTGACATGTATGTTTATTCATCTTTCTTTTCATAAGTTTACTCTTGAATTGAATGAATAACTGCAGAACAGACTCCAACTGAAAAATAGTTATAGAAATAAAATCTATTTGTTGTGAATTTTACTCAAGAAAAAGGCCAGTGTAATAAAAATTTTAAAGAAAATTGTAAAAGAAATTGATATGTTATTTTCTTTCTGCGTGTCAGAATTCCAATCATACTCGTAAAATGCAGAACAAATACATAGGCATATATAAATATATATATAAAATAGTTATATAATTCTATGTGTGTGTATGAGTGTGTATATACATATATATAATATATACATATTTCTATATATTTATGAAATGCTGATAAATATTTACAAAAATGAGTTCTTGTACTAAAGACTGTAGTCAAGAGTAGCAATGGCTTATTATTAGCAGGTAATTTTCACTATATGCTTTGTAATGAGCCAGAATTAAAGCTCTTCTAACACCTTTGGATGAAGACATGACAATCAGAAATGATTATATAGGTAGCAATTACAGTCCAGACTTTTTATCCATCAGTGTCTAAGGAGCCTAGAGAACACTAAATAATACAGTGTTACTTCATGTATGTGGAAACTGCAGTATATAAAGAGAAATATCTTGCAAAATCAGTATTTTCCTTGATTTCAACAACATACATTTCTCTGTCTAACATATATGTAAAAACTGGCATTTCAAATAATGACTTAAAATAAGTTACTGAATAATTTCCCATAATAATTTAAAATTAGAAAAAAAATCCCCCCAAACAAAAAACAAAACAAAAGGAAATGTCTTTGAATGGTTGTTTTATATATTATTAAAAATTCTGACATTTCTAACCTATCATCATATAATTTTTTTTTCATTAATTTGTACAATATATTTTAAACACATCTATTCCCATAACAATTTAAACTTCATAATTCATTTTCCTGGAGCTGAGTTAATCAGTGGCAAATTGTCTTAATTAACCTTCCCAAATAAAACATTTTGGCTTCTCAGCAACGTAAAACTAAACAGTTATTGACTTTGATGTTTAATTACATAAAGTTAATATTCACTATTGAAATATTTTAATGACATTTTCAAAGAAATCTTAATCTTACAGCTCTAGCTTTGAAGACCTACTTTTTAAGCTGTATATGATTAATAAAAGAGATAGTAATTGTTACATCTCTTACATCATAGAATGATAATTGACAGTCTTTCACTGTGTCCTTATTTCCCATGATAGAATAGCACCAGAAAGTCTCACATATTGCAGTATCCTCTTATAACAGGAGGGAGGAAATCCCCTTGAATTATTACTCAAGTTACCCAAGTTATCTCCTTGCATAACTACTTACTCCAAAGGCTTCAATTCATATATATTTTTTAAATGTGAAATCTTTACTTGTAGGAAAAGCAAACAAAAAAAAAAAAATCATAACTATAGTTGTGGACTTAATTCTAATCTCTTTACACATCCAATGCTTTGTACTGAATGAGGCTAAATTCTTTTAGGAAAGTAATATGACATATTTTATTGAACAACTCTGTCACAATGCAAAACTATAAGGTTATCAGATAATCATGTTTCCTCTAATTGGGGAAATTCCTCTGATGTCTTAATTCTGAATTTTCAACCAAGAATAACAGTATTTTACCAGGTTCTTTGTTTTGCACAGATTCTTCTCCCCTAGAATGAATGCTCATCTGTGTAATTACAGCTGTTCTCTAACACATTGTCAACATTTGAACTCTCAGCTTCCAGTGGCAGCACTCTCTTGATTCATTTCCCAAATATGCTAGAGCTTTTTTTTTTTTATTTTTTTTAAACCATTCTCTCAGCTGAATCTCAAAGACTAATGCAAACAAAGTTGCTGTGAAGATTCTTGTGAAAATACACAAAAGAGTATTTCAGAGACCTAAATGTAGAGGTTTCAACAAGCTTTTATTAAAATACTAAATTCCAAGAAACATTTCTAAACACTATCTCAAAGATTTATATGTGATATACATGTGCTTCGTTTGATTTAATAGGACATAGAATTACATCTATTATCTATCTCATTGCTCCAAGTC